>NC_091361.1:3000220-3002720 GCF_038502225.1 Cherax quadricarinatus | reverse complement strand
AGCAGCCTTCAGTTCTGTAAGATCTTGAGACAGGAGACTTTGCTTAATATGTAATGAAAATATGACTTTCGTTATCCATGGCAGGCGGTTGTTGTCTGATCTTATGTTGATGCAGAAGCTCCTGTTATTTATGATTTGCAGTATCTCACTTCAGATAGAAAGGGAAAGATGAGGAATCGATATGTCCCACTAAGTCCCCTCGCCTAGGATCTCGCTCCAAAATATCGAGTGTCTGCTGCGCATGACCGCTCAAGCAGCAGAGTTTGTCAGGAAAACAGTGGAGGTATAATGATTTCCCAAACTCCAAACCAAACCAGATACGGTTAACATTACCAGGAGTAGAGACTAACAAAAAAAAAAAAAAAATCAGACCCGAAGATTTTTTGGGATTTTACAGCTGTCCGCTAGATGGCAGTGCAGACGGCGACATACTGTAATAGTCTAGTACAAATACGTAAATGCATATACACACACACACACACACACACACACACACACACACACACACAAACACACACACACACACACACACACACACACACACACACACACACACTAGCCGAGGTGGCCAGGAGAGCACACATGGGGGGAGCAAAGTTACTAGTTACGGGTGATTTCAATCACAAGGAGATTGACTGGGAAAACCTGGAGCCCCATGGGGGTCCCGAAACATGGAAAGCCAAGATGATGGATGTGGTACTGGAAAACCTCATGCATCAACATGTTAGAGACACTACTAGAGAGAGAGGAGAGGATGAACCAGCAAGACTGGACCTTGTATTCACCTTGAGTAGTTCTGACATCGAGGATATCATGTATGAAAGGCCCCTGGGAGCTAGTGATTATGTGGTTCTGTGCTTCGACTACATAGTTGAGCTCCAAGTGGAGAGAGCAGCAGGAATAGGGTGGGAATAAACAAACTACAAAAGGGGGAACTACTCAGGCTTGAGGAACTTCTTTCAAGACATTACGTGGGAGAGGGAACTGACAGGAAAACCAGTACAAGAAATGATGGACTATGTTGCAACAAAATGCAAGGAGACAGAGGAGAGGTTTGTTCCCAAGGGAAACAGAAATAATGGGAAGAACAGAACGAGTCCTTGGTTCACCCAAAGGTGTAGGGAGGCAAAAACTAGGTGTACTAGAGAATGGAAAAGGTACAGAAGACAGAGAACTCAGGAAAATAAAGAGATTAGCCGAAGAGCCAGAAACGAATATGCACAGATAAGAAGGGAGGCTCAGCGGCAATACGAAAATGACATAGCATCGAAAGTCGAGACTGACCCGAAGCTGTTGTACAGCCACATCAGGAGGAAAACAACAGTCAAGGACCAGGTAATCAGACTGAGGAAGGGTGATGGGGAATTCACAAGAAACGACCGGGAGGTATGTCAGGAGCTCAACACAAGATTTAAAAAAGTATTTACAGTGGAAACCAGTAGGACTCCAGGAAATCAGAGCAGGGGGGTGCACCAGCAAGTGCTGGATGAGGTACATATAACCAAGGAGGAGGTGAAGAAGCTGCTATGCGAACTTGACACCTCAAAAGCGGTGGGACCAGACAACATCTCTCCGTGGGTCCTTAAAGAGAGAGCAGAGACATTGTGTGTACCATTAACAAAGATCTTCAAACATCATTTGAAACTGGGCAGCTCCCCGAGGTATGGAAGATGGCAAATGTAGTCCCAGTTTTAAAAAGGGAGACAGACATGAGGCACTAAACTACAGACCTGTATCACTAACGTGTATAGTATGGAAAGTCATGGAGAAGATCATCAGGAGGAGAGTGGTGGAGCACCTGGAAAGAAACAAGTGTATAATTGACAACCAGCATGGTTTCAGGGAGGGAAAATCCTGTGTCACAAACCTATTAGAGTTTTATGACAAGGTGACAGAAGTAAGACAAGAGAGAGAGGGGTGGATCGACTGCATTTTTTTGGACTGCAAGAAGGCCTTCGACACAGTTCCTCACAAGAGGTTACTGCAAAAGCTAGAGGATCAGGCACACATAACAGGAAAGGCACTGCAATGGATAAGAGAATACATTACAGGGAGGCAACAACGAGTCATGGTACGTGACGAGGTGTCAAAGTGGGCGCCTGTGACAAGCGGGGTTCCACAGGGGTCAGTCCTAGGACCTGTGCTGTTTTTTGTATATGTGAATGACATAACGGTAGGGATAGACTCAGAAGTGTCCTTGTTTGCGGACGATGTGAAGTTAATGAGAAGAATCAAATCGGATGAGGATCAGGCAGGACTACAAAGAGACCTGGACAGGCTACAAGCCTGGTCCAGCAACTGACTCCCTGAGTTTAACCCCGCCAAATGCAAAGTCATGAAGATTGGGGAAGGGCAAAGAAGACTGCAGACACAATATAGTTTAGATGGCCAAAGTCTGCAAACCTCACTCAAGGAAAAAGATCTGGTGGTGAGTATAACACCGAGCATATCTCCTGAGGTGCACATCAATCAGATAACTGCTGCAGCATACGGGCGCCTG
>NC_091361.1:2940220-2995220 GCF_038502225.1 Cherax quadricarinatus | reverse complement strand
CGAATACACAGTAGAGCTACAAGTGGAGGGAGAAGCAGGAAGGCCAGGACGAATGAAGCCAAACTACAAGAAAGGGGACTACATAGGAATGAGGAACTTCCTGAACGGGGTTCAGTGGGACAGAGAACTGGCAGGGAAGCCAGTTAATGAGATGATGGAATATGTAGCAACAAAATGCAAGGAGGCTGAGGAGAGGTTTGTGCCCAAGGGTAACAGGAATAATGAAAAAGCTAGGATGAGCCCATGGTTTACCCAAAGGTGCAGGGAGGCAAAAACCAAGTGTGCTAGGGAATGGAAGAAATATAGAAGGCAAAGGACCCAGGAGAATAAGGAGAGCAGTCGTAGAGCCAGAAACGAATATGCACAGATAAGAAGGGAGGCCCAAAGACAATATGAAAATGACATAGCAGCGAAAGCCAAATCTGACCCGAAACTGTTGTACAGCCACATCAGGAGGAAAACAACAGTCAAGGACCAGGTAATCAGGCTAAGGAAGGAAGGAGGAGAGACAACAAGAAATGACCGTGAAGTATGTGAGGAACTCAACAAGAGATTCAAAGAAGTGTTCACAGAGGAGACAGAAGGGGCTCCAGAAAGACGGAGAGGTGGGGCACACCACCATGTGCTGGACACAGTGCACACAACCGAGGAAGAAGTGAAGAGGCTTCTGAGTGAGCTAGATACCTCAAAGGCAATGGGGCCAGATAACATCTCCCCATGGGTATTGAGAGAGGGAGCAGAGGCGCTATGTGTACCCCTAACAACAATATTCAATACATCTATCGAAACAGGGAGATTGCCTGAGGCATGGAAGACAGCAAATGTAGTCCCAATCTTTAAAAAAGGAGACAGACATGAGGCATTAAACTACAGACCAGTGTCACTGACATGTATAGTATGCAAAATCATGGAGAAGATTATCAGGAGAAGAGTGGTGGAACACCTAGAAAGGAACGATCTCATCAAGAGCAGCCAACATGGTTTCAGGGACGGGAAATCCTGTGTCACAAACCTACTGGAGTTCTATGACATGGTGACAGCAGTAAGACAAGAGAGAGAGGGGTGGGTGGATTGCATTTTCTTGGACTGCAAGAAGGCGTTTGACACAGTTCCACACAAGAGATTGGTGCAAAAACTGGAGGACCAAGCAGGGATAACAGGGAAGGCACTACAATGGATCAGGGAATACTTGTCAGGAAGACAGCAGCGAGTCATGGTACGTGGCGAGGTGTCAGAGTGGGCACCTGTGACCAGCGGGGTCCCACAGGGGTCAGTCCTAGGACCAGTGCTGTTTCTGGTATTTGTGAACGACATGACGGAAGGAATAGACTCTGAGGTGTCCCTGTTTGCAGATGACGTGAAGTTGATGAGAAGAATTCACTCGATCGAAGACCAGGCAGAACTACAAAGGGATCTGGACAGGCTGCAGACCTGGTCCAGCAATTGGCTCCTGGAGTTCAATCCCACCAAGTGCAAAGTCATGAAGATTGGGGAAGGGCAAAGAAGACCGCAGACGGAGTACAGTCTAGGGGGCCAGAGACTACAAACCTCACTCAAGGAAAAAGATCTTGGGGTGAGTATAACACCAGGCACATCTCCTGAAGCGCACATCAACCAAATAACTGCTGCAGCATATGGGCGCCTGGCAAACCTCAGAACAGCATTCCGACATCTTAATAAGGAATCATTCAGGACCCTGTACACCGTGTACGTTAGGCCCATATTGGAGTATGCGGCACCAGTTTGGAACCCACACCTAGCCAAGCACGTGAAGAAACTAGAGAAAGTGCAAAGGTTTGCAACAAGACTAGTCCCAGAGCTAAGAGGTATGTCCTACGAGGAGAGGTTAAGGGAAATCAACCTGACGACACTGGAGGACAGGAGAGATAGGGGGGACATGATAACGACATACAAAATACTGAGAGGAATTGACAAGGTGGACAAAGACAGGATGTTCCAGAGATTGGACACAGTAACAAGGGGACACAGTTGGAAGCTGAAGACACAGATGAATCACAGGGATGTTAGGAAGTATTTCTTCAGCCACAGAGTAGTCAGTAAGTGGAATAGTTTGGGAAGCGATGTAGTGGAGGCAGGATCCATACATAGCTTTAAGCAGAGGTATGATAAAGCTCACGGCTCAGGGAGAGTGACCTAGTAGCGATCAGTGAAGAGGCGGGGCCAGGAGCTCGGACTCGACCCCCCAACCTCAACCACACATGGGACACAGTACATACAGATGAATCATAGGGATGTTAGGAAGTATTTCTTCAGTCGCAGAGTATAGCGATGTAGTGGAGGCAGGATCCATACATAGCTTTAAGCAGAGGTAGGATAAAGCTCATGCTGCAGAGAGAGTGAAACAGCAGTGATCAGTGAAGAGGCGGGGCCAGGAGCTATGAATCGACCCCTTCAACCACAACTAGGTGAGTACACACACAGTCACACGCACACACACACACACACACACACACACACACACACACACACACACACACACACACACACACACACACACACACACACACACACTCACACAGAGGTTAGCAGCAGAATGCAGAAGGTGGAAGCAACAGGCCACAGCAGCAGAAATCAAGATAGAGAGATTAGAAGAGGAGCTGAGACATCTGAAACAGCACAGAGACAAAGATATTACAGAAGTAGCATCGGCAATGGCTACATCGAACACAGACAACAGGTCTGAAGGAAGCATGGAAACTAAACTGTATGCACAGGTCCTGTTAAACCCACATGGGGCCAAAACAAAGACAGGGAGCACTCTAGGACAGAAAGAGAGGTTGGAAGACATTGAAGGAACTAGGACATGTGCAAGGACCTTACCAGATACATGTGGGGGCCAGGAGCAGGTGAGCAGGAAGGATAAACCAAGAAGCATAGGGGCCATAACTAGGGAAGGGACTGAAGGATGGAACACTCCACGGGAAGGAACTAAAACACATCAGAGGATGCAATGGGAGTCACATTGGGAGGTGGAAAGGGAGAGATCCGTGTTTGTCTATGGGCTAGACGAAGCTAAAAGGGAAACTTGTGATGAAAGAAAGCAGGAGGAGATAAAAGCGATTGAAGACATCATGAAGGTGATAGGCGAGGGGGACATGACCCAGGTGGCAAATTTTCGGAGAATTGGGTGGTTCACAAAGAAAAGGAATCGGCCTCTCAAAGTAATTTTCAAGGAAGAATCAACCCGAACCATGATCCTGCAGGAGAAAGCGCGGCTGAGAGGCAAGCAGGAGTTCCGGAGTGTGTACCTCGACCGAGACAGAACACAGGACGAAAGGAAGACAATGAAAGAGAGAGTTCAAAAACGAAAGGAGAAATGGGAGGAAATGAAAAAGGAGAGCAGAATAACCCAGGATCAAATGGAAGGACAAGCGCACCCCCCAAAAACACCTGCAGAAGGACTCCAGCCACGACACCCCCAAGGCAACTGAACAATCCAAACCAACCATCACACACCGATCCCTCTGTTTCCACCCCCCGCACCACAGTTACAGTATTAGAACAGAAGTTGAAGGTTTGGTACACAAATGCAGATGGATTAACGAATAAACATGAGGAATGGCAAGAAAGAATCAATGAGAAGTCCCCAGACATCATAGCAGTTACAGAAACAAAACTCATGGAGACAATAACAGATGCAATCTTCCCACCAGGATACCAGATCATGAGGAAAGATAGAAGGGGCAGGGGGGGAGGTGGGGTTGCTCTGCTCGCAAAAAACAGATGGAAATTCGAGAAAATGGAAGGAATAGATGAGACGGGAGAAAGAGACTACATAGCAGGTACACTTCAGTCTGGGGAACACAAAGTGGTCATTGCAATGATGTATAATCCACCACAGAACTGCAGGAGGCCAAGAGAGGAATATGAAGAGAGAAACAGAGCAATGGTGGACACACTTGCTGAGGTGGCAAGAAGAGCTCACTCCAGCAGAGCAAAGTTGCTGGTTATGGGGGATTTCAACCACAGGGAGATTGACTGGGAAAACCTGGAGCCACATGGGGGTCCCTAAACATGGAGAGCCAGGATGTTGGACGTGGTGCTGGAAAACCTCATGCACCAACATGTTAAGGACACTACCAGAGTGAGAGGGGAGGATGAACCAGCAAGATTGGACCTTGTGTTCACCCTGGGCAGCTCAGACATTGAGGACATCAAGTATGAGAGTCCCCTAGGAGCTAGCGACCACGTGGTTCTGTGCTTTGAATACATAGTAGAGCTGCAAGTGGAGAGAATAACAGGAGTAGAATGGGAAAAGCCTGACTATAAAAGAGGGGACTACATAGGGTTGAAGAACTTCCTGCGGGAGGTCCAGTGGGACAGAGAACTGGCAGGAAAGCCAGTAAATGAAATGATGGAATATGTAGCAACAAAATGCAAGGAGGCAGTGGAAAGGTTCATTCCCAAGGGCAACAGTAACAACGGGAAGACCAGAACAAGCCCCTGGTTTACCCGAAGGTGTAAGGAGGCAAAAACAAAGTGCAATAGAGAATGGAAAAAGTACAGAAGGCAGAGAACCCACGAAAATATGGAGATCAGTCGCAGAGCCAGGAATGAGTACGCACAGGTAAGGAGGGAGGCCCAGCGACAGCATGAAAATGACATAGCATCGAGAATCAAGACTGACCCGAAACTGTTGTATAGCCACATCAGGAGGAAGACAACAGTCAAAGACCAGGTGATCAGATTAAGGACAGAAGGTGGAGAACTCACAAGAAATGATCAGGAGGTATGTGAGGAGCTGAACAGGAGATTTAAGGAAGTTTTTACAGTAGAGACAGGAAGGGCTGTAGGAAGACAGCACAGAAGGGAACATCAAGAGGGAATATACCAACAAGTGTTGGATGACATACGAACAACTGAGGAGGAGGTGAAGAAGCTCTTAAGTGACCTTGACACCTCAAAGGCGATGGGACCGGACAACATCTCCCCATGGGTCCTTAGAGAAGGAGCAGAGATGCTGTGTGTGCCTCTAACCACAATCTTCAACACATTCCTTGAAACTGGGCAACTACCTGAGAAATAGAAGACAGCTAATGTACTCCCCATATTTAAGAAAGGAAACAGAAACGAGGCACTAAACTACAGACCTGTGTCTCTGACATGTATTGTGTGCAAAGTCATGGAGAAGATTATCAGGAGGAGAGTGGTCGAACACCTGGAAAGGAACAAGATTATAAATGAAAACCAGCATGGGTTCATGGAAGGCAAATCTTGTATCACAAACCTCCTGGAGTTTTATGACAAGGTAACAGAAGTAAGACACGAGAGAGAGGGTTGGGTAGATTGCGTTTTCCTAGACTGCAGGAAGGCCTTTGACACAGTTCCCCACAAGAGATTAGTGCAGAAGCTGGAGGATCAGGCACACGTAAAAGGAAGGGCACTGCAATGGATAAGGGAATACCTGACAGGGAGGCAGCAACGAGTCATGGTACGTGAAGAGGTATCACAGTGGGCGCCTCTTACGAGCGGGGTCCCACAGGGGTCAGTTCTAGGACCAGTGCTATTTTTGATATATGTGAACGACATGATGGAAGGAATAGACTCTGAAGTGTCCCTGTTCGCAGATGATGTGAAGTTGATGAGAAGAATTAAATCGGACGAGGATGAGGCAGGACTGCAAAGAGACCTGGAGAGGCTGGACATGTGGTCCAGTAACTGGCTTCTCGAATTCAATCCAGCCAAATGCAAAGTCATGAAGATTGGGGAGGGGCAAAGAAGACCGCAGACAGAGTATAGGCTAGGTGGACAAAGACTACAGACCTCGCTCAGGGAGAAAGACCTTGGGGTGACCATAACACCGAGCACATCACCGGAGGCACACATCAACCAAATAACCGCTGCAGCATACGGGCGCCTGGCAAACCTGAGAATAGCGTTCCGATACCTTAATAAGGAATCGTTCAAGACACTGTACGCTGTGTATGTTAGGCCCATACTGGAGTATGCAGCACCAGTCTGGAACCCACACCTGGTCAAGCACGTCAAGAAGTTAGAGAAAGTACAGAAGTTTGCAACATGGCTAGTCCCAGAGCTCAAGGGAATGTCGTACGAGGAAAGGTTAAGGGAAATCGGACTGACGACACTGGAGGACAGAAGGGTCAGGGGAGACATGATAACGACATACAAGATACTGCGGGGAATAGACAAGGTGGACAGAGATAGGATGTTCCAGAGAGGGGACACAGGGACAAGGGGTCACAACTGGAAGCTGAAGACTCAGACGAGTCACAGGGACGTTAGGAAGTATTTCTTCAGTCATAGAGTTGTCAGCAAGTGGAATAGCCTAGCAAGTGAAGTAGTGGAGGCAGGAACCATACATAGTTTTAAGAAGAGGTATGACAAAGCTCAGGAAGCAGAGAGAGAGAGGATCCGGTAGCGATCAGTGAAGAGGCGGGGCCAGAAGCTGAGTCTCGACCCCTGCAACCACAATTAGGTGAGTACAATTAGGTGAGTACACACACAAGCTCACACACATATATGATCCTTAGAGAGGGAGCAGAGACACTGTGTGTGTGCCACTAACCACAATCTTCAACACATCCCTTGAAACTGGGCAACTACCTGAGATATGGAAGACGGCAAATGCAGCCCCCATTTTTCAGAAAGGAGGCAGAAACGAAGCATTAAACTATAGACCAGTGAGGAGAGTGGTGGAACACCTGGAACAGAACAAGATTATAAGCGACAACCAGCACTTATTTATGGATGGCAAATCCTGTGTTGCAAACCTATTGGAGTTTTATGACAAGGTAACAAAAGTAAGACACGAGAGAGAGGGGTGGGTTGACTGCATTTTCTTGGACTGCAAGAAGGCCTTCGACACAGTTCCTCACAATAGATTAGTGCAGAAGCTAGAGGATAAGGCACGTATAACAGGAAGGATACTGCAGTGGATCAGAGAAAACCTGATGGGGAGGCAACAACGAGTCAGGGTACGGGATGAGGTATCACAGTGGGCGCCGGTGACGAAATGGGTCCCAGAGGGGTCAATCCAAGGGCCAGTGCTGTTTTTGGCATATGTGAATGAAATGATGGAAGGGATAGACTCAGAAGTGTCCCTGTTCGCAGACGATGTGAAGTTAATGAGGAGAATTAAATCAGATGAGGATCAGGCAAGACTACAAAGAGATCAGGACAGGCTGGATGCGTTATCCAGCAACTGGCTTCTTGAATTTAACCCAGCCAAATGCAAAGTCATGAAGATCGGGGAAGGCCAAAGAAGACCGCAGACAGAATATAGGCTAGGTGGCCAAAGACTGCAAACCTCACTCAAGAAGAAAGATTTTCGGGCGAGTATGATACCAAGCACGTCTTCAGAAGTACACATCAACAAGATAACTGCTGCAGCATATGGGCCCCTGGCAAACCTGAGAATAGCGTTCCGATACCTTAGTAAGGAATCGTTCAAGACACTATACACTGTGTACATCAGGACCATACTGGAGCATGCAGCTCCAGTTTGGAATCCACACCTGGGCAAACACGCCAAGAAATTAGATAAAGTGCAAAGGTTTGCAACAAGGCTAGTTCCGGAGCTCAGGGGTATGTCGTACGAAGAAAGGTTAAGGGAAATCGGACTGACGACTTTGGAGGACAGGCGGGTCAGGGGAGACATGATAACGACATTCAAAATACTGTGCGAAATAGATAAGGTAGACAGAGACAGGTTGTTCCAGAGAGGGGACACAGAAACAAAGGGTCAAAATTGGAAGTTGAAGACTCAGACAAGTCATAGGGATGTTAGGAAGTATTTCTTCAGTCATAGAGTTGTCAGGAAGTGGAATAGCCTAACAAGTCATGTCGTGGAGGCAGGAACCATACATACCTTTAAAACGAGGTATGACAAAGCTCTGGAAGCGGAGAGAGAGAAAGAGAGGACCTAGTAGCGATCAGTGAAGAGGCGGGGCCAGGAGCTGTGTCTCGACCCCTGCAACCACAATCATGTGAGTACACACACACACACACTCACACACACACACACACATACACACACACGCACACACACACACACACACACACACACACACACGCACACACACACACACAACCTTTCTCATGAAGATAGGGGAAGGGCACAGAAGACCACAGACAGAGTATAGGCTAGGTGGCCAAAGACTGCAAACCTCACTCAAGGAGAAAGATCTTGGAGTGAGTATAACACCGAGCATGTCTCCGGAAGCACACATTAATCAGATAACTGCTGCAGCATATGGGCGCCTGGCAAACCTGAGAACAGCATTCCGATACCTTAGTAAGGAATCATTCAAGACACTGTACACCGTGTATGTCAGGCCCATACTGGAGTATGCAGCACCTGTTTGGAACCCGCACTTGATAAAGCACGTCAAGAAACTAGAGAAAGTACAAAGGTTTGCAACAAGGTTAGTTCCAGAGCTAAGGGGAATGTCCTATGAAGAAAGATTAAGGGAAATCGGCCTGACGACACTGGAGGACAGGAGGGTCAGGGGAGACATGATAACGACATATAAAATACTGCGTGGAATAGACAAGGTGGACAAGGACAGGATGTTCCAGGGAGGGGACACAGAAACAAGAGGCCACAATTGGAAGTTGAAGACACAAATGAGTCAGAGAGATAGTAGGAAGTATTTCTTCAGTCATAGAGTTGTAAGGCAGTGGAATAGCCTAGAAAATGACGTAGTGGAGGCAGGAACCATACACAGTTTTAAGACGAGGTTTGATAAAGCTCATGGAGCGGGGAGAGGGAGGGCCTAGTAGCAACCGGTGAAGAGGCGGGGCCAGGAGCTAGGACTCGACCCCTGCAACCACAAATAGGTGAGTACAAATAGGTGAGTACACACACACACACACACACACACACACACACACACACACACACACACACACGCACACACACATACATAAGAGCATAAGAACATAAGGAAGAAGGGACACTGCAAAAGGCCTACTAACCCATGCGGAGCAGGTCCATGTCCTCCCCGATTAGCCCAATGACCCACCCAGTCTGGTCACCTCCTCTCAAGGAAGGAGCACGGCACCAGACACAGCAGCACAAGCTAGTCAGGTCCAACTCACACACACTCACACCCACTCATGTATTTAACAAAGTTATTTTTAAAATACACAACGTTTTAGCCTGAATAACTGTACTCGGGAGTTTGTTCCACTCATCCACAACTCTGTTACAAAACCAGTGCTTTCCTATATCCTTCCTGAATCTGAATTTTTCCAGCTTGAAACCATTGCTGCGAGTCCTGTCTTGGATGGAAATTTTCATCACGCTATTTACATCCCCCTAATTCTACGCCTTTCGAGTAAGTGCAGATTCAGGGCCCTCAGTCTATCCTCATAGGGAAGATTTCTGATACATGGGATCATCTTTGTCATCCTCCTCTGTACGTTTTCCAGAGCATTTATATCCATTCTGTAACACGGTTACCAGAACTGAGCAGAATAGTCTAAATGAGGCCTAACCAAGGATATATAGTGTTGAAGAACAACCTGAGGACTTCTATTATTTATACTTCTAGATATGAAGCCAAGAATCCTGTTAGCTTTATTGCAAACACTAATGCACTGTTGTCTTGGTTTTAGAATACTGTTAACCAGAACTCCTAAATCCTTTTCGCAATCAGTGGTATTAAGATCTGCATTATTTAGTTTATATGTGGCATGGTTATTTACCTGTCCAACGTTTAGAACTTTGCATTTGTCAATATTAAACGGCATTTGCCACTTCTCCGACCATTGCATCAGTCTATTCAAGTCATCCTTGAGTGCTCTAGTGTCCTCATTAGATTGAATTGGACGGCCTATTTTGGTGTCATCAGCAAATTTACTTATGTCGCTATTTATTCCCTCATCTATGTCGTTTATGTAAATTGTGAACCACAACGAGCCCAACACTGACTCCTGAGGAACACTGCTTGTGACGTGCCCCCATTCTGATTTCTCCCCATTTATGCAAACTCTCTGCTGCCTATTTGGCAGCCTTGCCTCTACCCAGGAAAAAAATTTCTCCTCATATTCCGTGTGCCTTAAGTTTCCTCAATAGCCTCTGGTGTGGAACTCTATCGAAAGCCATACTGAAGCCCATATACACAATATCATATTCATTACCATGATTTACCTCCTCAAACACCTTAGTGAAAAAAGTTAGTAAACTCGCAAGACAGGAATGCCCCTTTGTAAAACCGTGTTGAGATTCATTAATCAATCTGTGCCTATCAAGATGGCTACGAATTGCTTCGGCAATTATTGATTCCATAAATTTTCCTACTATGGAGGTAAGGCTTGTTGGTCTAAAGTTCGAAGCCAAGGACCTGTCACCTGCCTTGCAAATAGGTATTACATTTGCCATTTTCCACTTATCAGGCACTATGCCAGTTTGTAGTGATATGTTAAAAAGATTTGCCAAAGGTACGCTAAGTTCCTCTTTACATTCCTTTAACACCCTTGCAAACAGTTCATCAGGATCTGGGGATTTGTTAGGTTTTAGTTTCCCTATTTGTCTGAGGACCATGTCACTAGTTACCGCAGTCGTGCATAGTTTATTATCATCCTGTAATAAAGTTGGTAGAATTACTTTACATATTATCATCCTGCTCTACATAATCTATTATTTCAGGAATATCGCTAGTATTTTCCTGGGTGAAAACTGAGAGGAAGTAAGTATTGAGAATTTCACACATATCCTTATCACTGTCAGTGATATGACCTGAGTTACTCTTAAGTGGGCCAATCTTGTCCTTAATCTTACTTCTGTATACCTGAAAGAACCCTTTAGGGTTAGTTTTTTAATCCCTTGCGACCCTAGCCTCATAATCCCTTTTTGCTTTTCTTATTCCTTTCTTCATTTCTCTCTTTAATTGAATATATTGTTTTCTTAATTGCCCATACCTTCGTTTGATATGCCTATTTATGCCTCTCTTTTGACCAATGAGATGTTTTAATCTACTTTTCATCCATTTGGGATCATTTTTGTTAGCTCTAATTTCCCTACTCGGAACAAAAGTTGTCTGGGCAGCTAGAACTATGCTCTGAAAAACGTCATATTGGCAACCAAGACGACCTACCTGACCCATAGTCAGGACATCCCAATTTAGCCCACCCAGGTAATTTTTCAGTCCCATGAAGTCGGCCAAGCGAAAATCTGGGACAGAGATTTGATTGCAGTTATCTGGGTAATTCCATGATATATTGAAACTAAGTGATTTGTGATCACTTTCCCCAAGCTCATCATTAACCTCAAGATTATTAATCAGTGGATGTTTGTTGGCAAGAACCAAGTCAAGCAGATTGTTTCCTCTAGTTGGTTCTGTCACAACCTGTTCTAAAAAGCAATCCTTAACCGTATCAAGAAAGTCACTAGACTCAAGATTTCCTTTCATATTGTTCCAATCAATTTGTCTAAAGTTAAAATCTCCCATTATCACAACATTTTCATATCTAGATGCCTTATGAATTTCTTCCCATAACAGCTTACTGCCCTCCTTATCAAGGTTTGGGGGCCTATATATCACACCCAAAATTAATTTGTCATGACCCTCGAGAAACTGTAGCCAAACAGATTCTGTCTTCGATGTTTCTAATCTTATATCATGTCTAAGACAACAATTTAAATTTTCTCTGACATACATCGCCACCCCACCACCCTTCCTGTTGACCCTGTCAGTGTGGAATAGTTTATAACCCTGTATGTTGCATTCAGAAGGCATTTCTCTATCTTTCAGGTTGAACCAGGTCTCTGCTATACCAATAATATCTATATTACCTACACTTGCTAGTAATCTTAGCTCATCTATCTCATTTCTTAGACTCCTTCTATTTGTATAGTAAACCTTAAGGGAGCTAGTCACTCGTTGCCCTCTACTATCTCTCTTTGTTTGTTGATCAATTGATTTTCCATTACTAGCAACTTTATTTTGAATATTTTATTTTAAACATATCCCTGAGGTATCCCGGTAATAACTGTTGTTTTTAACCCTTTTGCTGCAGCCTGATCGTTTCCCACAAACACCCATACCTCTATAATCTATCAGTTTAAATTCCTAGACAAGTCATCAATTACCCTCTCAATTGAACTGGCTAATGCAACCACTCCAGCCCCAGAGAGATGAATCCCATCCCTTGCATACATATCACATTTGCCAAAGAATAGGTCCCAGTTATCAATGAATGGGATTGCAAGTACCTTGCAATATCCATCTAGCCAGCAATTTATACCAATTGCCCTAGACATCCATTCATTACCCACTCCCTTTCTAGGCAAGATGTTACATATGACTTGGATCCCTACCTTAGACCTAACTACTTCTATGGCTGACCTGTTCCTCTCTCCTGCCCTTCCCAATGTCATTACTTCCAGCACTAAGACAGATAATGGGCTCGTTCCCATTACTTGCCATAATATTATCCAACCTGCTGACTATGTCACCAACACCTGCTCCAGGAAGGCACACTCTCTGTCTGACCTTTCTGTCTCTGTTACAAAATGCACTGTCCATATATCTTACCTGAGAATCGCCTACTGTTAAAATATTCTTACCTTGATTAGCAGGGGAATCAGTGGTACCTTCAACCTCACTAACCACTGAGGTACAATCGTCTTGGAGAACAGAGAATCGATTTCCTACCTTCACATCTTCTCTATGAACTCTACTCATCTTCCTTCTTCCTGAACTGTGAACCACTTGCCACTTAAAGCGGCTGCCACCATCACTGCTGGTGACCATTTCCTCCTTACCAGCTAAATCCTTCTCACACTCACTCCCAAACTCATCTATGCAAAGCTTCAGCCTCCTATTTTCCTCCTGAAGAAGTAGAATCTCCTTCTTCAACGCTTGAACCTTCTTCAACACCTGAACTACAACAAGCCATGGTGCTTGGTAACAGCCCACGCTAACTCCCAAGAGCTTAGGCAGGTATGACCACACTGACCACTGACCAAAGCCAAGGTATTTTTCCAGAATGGATTGTAATATACCACTGTGGATAAAATACTGTGCTATTTCTTGAACATTTCTGAGTGAGTTGTCTCTGAATTCATTAATTTTATCCCACTCCAGTATATAATGACGCAGGGTGTGACAGTAGTCCAACTAGCAAAGTTTGCATTTTGTTTGGTCTACATCTGGTGGTGGTGATTTAGATACTTATAACCCAACCGGAGGCGGGCAGTAGTGACATCCAAGAATATGCTTATTTTGTTGGAAGCTCCATACACATGTGGCTCCTCCTGCATGATAGAATGATGGTAGATGGACTGACTGGTGTCATTCTCCCTGAGTCTTAATACAAAGTTCAGTTGAAGTTCTTTTCGCATTATTGCTCTCAAACTGCTAACTGACAACCCAAGACTGTAATCTACTCCATCTTTGAAAGAATATAATCTACCCAATTCATCAGTTCTATCATGCATCTGAAGACCAATGTGAGATGGAATCCATAGCATGTGCACTCTGACTCCACTGTCCACAATCTTACCATACCTGTGTCTGGCTGCTGACACAAGCATACCACAATTTATACTTAATGAGTTGAGAGTATTTATGTATGACAGGGAATCAGTTAAAACTGACGTGTCAACCTTAAATACACGAACGAATTTGAGTGCAAGGAATATGGCAAACAGTTCTGTTTGAAGGGTAGACACCCAGTTATTGATGCATGCTCCAAATTCTTTATGAGAGCCATCACTCTGTATGACATCAGCAGCTCTGTTAGCTGCACCAGTGGACTGATGCACAGAACCATCAACATAAATAACTTGTGTAAGAGTGTGTTGTGTGACTAAGCTATCAGTACAGCTTAAGACATCCTGTTTTGGCTTTGGTTGTGATTTAAGATATTTGTTTTTCTTTTTTTTCGGGGGGGGGGGGGTGTTAAATGGAGGATTGGTAGTTTAGAATGGGGTAATATCTCATGGAGCGAGGAAGTGCCGTTGTTGCCTTACCCGACATTGATCATGTAACTGGTTCATGCAGAGGTCGGTTCCGGTTTTTTCGATCCATCTGGAAGGATATTCACCAGTGCTGAGGAAAGTTTGGAGGGCTTCTGTGCAGGGGTTTGAATGGGCTAACCTAAGCATATTGACCCCAATAAGGATATTTCTTTCAGTAACACGATCTCTGATGCTTGGAATATCAAGTTCTTTCCGCATATTTAAAATTTTGGCAGTACGAGAGCGTCCCAGGATGATCCTTATTGCTTCGTTCTACAGTTTTTCCAGCCCTCCATCAAGCTTCCAGTCAGACACAAGAGCAAGTAGTGGCACAGCATAATCAACCAATGATCTAATATAGGCAAGATACATCATTTTCACAACTTTAACATTAGAACCTAACCTGCCACAACTTTAAGTGCTCTCAGCCTTTCTTTGTATTGGCGACAAAGTCTCATTACAACAAAGCCTAGATACCTGTACCTGGTTGCATATTCTAGAAGAGACCCGTCATGGAACTGGAACCTACGAACTGTGCCTCTCTGTCAAGGAGGACGCCTGGTGTCCCGTAGCGCGCTCAGCTCACACACTGAGGTCCGGGGTTCGAATCTCCTCCGGTATGGCTGGAAAACATTAAGGACATGTTTCCCTAGGACACCTGCTGTTCCTGTCCCTGTCGACTAACACCCTGGGTGTTAGTCGACTGGTGTGGGTCGCATTCTGAGACAAAACTGACCTAATTTACCCAAAATGCTCACCATAACAAGTGAATTTCTAAATAATAGTATGTCATTGATGTCAGCTCGGCCAGTATACCAATGTGCATGTACTTATAGTAAATAAAGATATTATTATTATTATTATTATTATTATTATTATTATTATTATTATTATTATTATTATTATTATTATTATTATTATTATTATTAGCCTGTACCTCGACATCCTCCCCACAGTCCACAGGGTTGGCTATAACCTCGTGAGGTATTGTATTGGATACAAATACAGCTGTGCCTCTGCAGTGAACGCCCGGGTCCATGTGCCGAAAATACCCAGCAAAACCGGGTAGTTTTGGGCACATAGTCGGGACAGTCAGAGTTTCTTGTAGCAAGACGATGTCAACCAAAGTTGCTATGTGTCTCCCAGCAGCATTGGTTGCTGAGTGAGAGTGCAGCATTGGGTGATGTGCGTTGAAATCTCCACGCACAATAATACACTCAGTGCGTGCTAGTGCGAGGAGCTCTGCAATGTCGAGGGTGTGTCTTGGGTTCTTGTAGATGTTATAGATGGTAATGGGCGCCCCAGGTATGTGCACAAGGATGGCCTGTACCTCGACATCCTCCCCACAGTCCACAGGGTTGGCTATAACCTCGTGAGGTATTGTATTGGATACAAATACAGCTGTGCCTCTGCAGTGAACGCCCGGGTCCATGTGCCGAAAATACCCAGCAAAACCGGGTAGTCTTGGGCACATAGTCGGGACAGTCAGAGTTTCTTGTAGCAAGACGATGTCATCCCGATCCCGAATTACTGCCTCCAGCAAGAGGTGCTGTTTGCCCCTCAGGCCCTGAATGTTCCATTATAGGACCTTGAGGGCGAGATTTGGTACCGAGGTTATTCCATCGCTGTTGTTTCCTGAGCTGGAGACTGACTCCTGCCCACTCTGAGAACCTGCAAATTCATGGCATCCACTGTCTCCTCCTCGGTCAGTAAGCACACTCTCAGGAGCGTTTTGACCATCTGCCGTAATGTGCTCTGTTGTTCCGTGGAGTTGATTGTGTTGCAAATAAGATCCGTGAACACCTTGATGAGTTCTACGAGATCTTCCCTGGTGAGGTCCTGCTTTGGGGTTGGGTTCGAAACAGTGGATATTATCTGGGCTGTTGTGGTCTGTAAGGACTGCTGAGGGTTGGATTTCTTTATTGTATGCACCGTGGTCTGTTGCTGTATACCAGGTTGGGTAGCCGGGATCTGCTGGTGAGGTGCCAGTTGAGTCTGCAAAGCGCCTGTGCCGGGTAAAGAGTGCCTGCATTGTCGTGCTATGGCCGGTGGGGGCTCGTTTAGTGCCACCTGCTGATCGCATTGACCAGATGCACCCTGTTGACGCCTCCTGTTTCTCTTGTTTCTGTTTCTTCGTTGAGGCAGGGGTGCAGGCGGTTCTTGACCTTGACGCCTGGTTGAGGCTTCGAGGGTTGGGAATTCCTGGGCATTGACTTGGGTTAGCTGCTGAGAGATCTGCGGTATGGCAGCGTTCTCTGCACCCATCGTTTGCTGAGAGTGATGATCCGTTGTAGCCTGTTGCCGAGTTTTTGGCGTCTTCCAGACTCCTTGAATTCTGGCGAGCCTCTCGGGGCATCGAGGATTCCAGGCATGATGTTTCTGCCTGCAGTTCGGGCATTGTGGAGTGGGTGGCGATGCATTTTTCAGCTTGGTGATGCATTCCTCGGTAGGGTGGTGCTGGTTGCTGACACCACAGATTACTCTGTTCGGACAGAGTGCACCCAGGTGTCCATAACGCTGTTATGGCTGTTTCCCCTACATATACTTTGTCACACACCCCACATGGTATAGTGTAGATTCCAGCACTTGTGCCAGAATCATGCTTGGGTTTTTATATCAGGTTCCTAATAGTAGTTGAAGAGCTAGTAGATATTTTAGCCAGTTTTCTGTCAAACATTTTTGAAACATTAGTGGCAACGTTGCTGACCGGTAAAACGATGTAACTTGGAGGCTTTTCTTCAATTTGATTGGTGTTGGTCTTGCTGAGGATACGTGTCGCACGTTACAGTATTTCAAAATTACTAAGCAAGAGGATATTACCCATCCTGGGAACTGGTGTTACATGATGCCAACAGGTCCCTCTCTAGCATCACCTGGAAACATAAACACATATGCAGTTTTAATGTGATCCTTTATTGAGAACGTTTCGCTCACACAGTGGGGTTTTCAAGTCATACACAGATCTACCTGGGGTGGAAAGTACGGGAGTATTTATAGTCAGGTTCAGAATGTTGAGGTCAGGTGAAGAATGCTGCATCTGATGTTCTACCGGGTGGGCTTGTAGAGTCTTGGGTAGCTTGGCAGGTGTATTGGACAAGTTGTGAGTAGACCTTCTGCAGTGTTCTATGTTCTTATGTGAGATAGCGATGAAGAAGTTTCTTTGCAAGTGGTTCAGCTATGTTATAGCAGCCATTGTTCTGGTTGAAATTGTTGGTTATAGAGATAAGCGATGATTCCAGGATTCTTCGGTATTGAGTGTTGTCTTCTGTGGCGATAAGTCTTGAGTTTCTGTAGTTAATTAAATGGTTGTGTGAATTGCGATGTTGTACACAGGCATTCCTTGAATCGTCAGTCCTGCTTGCATATTGGTGTTCTGAAATACGTGTTTGGAGGTCTCTTGATGTTTCGCCCACGTATAATTTGTTGCAATCATTACAAGGGATTATGTATACCCCTGCAGAGGATGGAAGCTTGTCCTGTCTACTACTGGTGATGTTCTTGATGGTCGTGGTTGTGGAGGTAGATACTTGGAATGATGTATTGGAAAAGATGTTGGAAACATGTTTGGCGATGGAGTTGGTGGGGAGGACTATGTATCTCTTCTCGGCAGTGTCTTCTCTGGGTGTGTTTCTCTTTCGAAAATCACCTCTTTCAACAGACTTTTGGTCTACCCATGGGCTCGCCACTCAGTGCCGTCCTGGCGAACTTATACATGGAACATCTGGAAGCCGAGCGTTTCTCCACCATTATTCCTTCGACTGTAACCCGGCTCCGTTATGTTGTCGACATTCTCCTCATAACTCCCAAGTGCTTAAACGTTCAAGCTCTCCAAGACAAGCTCAACCAGGTCGAGCCCTCAATCCAGTTCACACTTGAAGAAGAAGTCGACAACACTCTTCCTTTCCTTGATGTTCTTCTCTGCAAAACTGACCATGAACTTCGTTTTAAAGTCTATCGAAAACCAACCAACCAGGTCATAGACCCTGAGCTGCTTTGGGGATTAGCGTGGACGGTTACAAAGCATGGCTTGCTTCTGCAGTGTTTTAAAAATTGAGGTTGGAGAGTTGAAGGAGGAGGTCTTGCTTCTCCAGGAGGAGATTAGGAGGCTGAAGGTCCACCTCAATGGGTCTGGGAGAGAGTGTGAGGTGGCTGGAGTTGTGGGGAATGAGGCTTCTAGCAGTGAGGTGCAGTCTGTCTCTCGCCGTAGGTGGGGAGGTAGCAACGGCTACCAGCAGTGAGGTGCAGTCCAGCACCTGCTACAAGTGGCGAGTGGTTCCCAGTAATGGGAGGAGAATCAGAATAAGGAAAGTTAAGAGTGAAGATCTGAAGGTAGGAAATCGCTTCTCTGTTCTTCAGGATGAATGTACTTCAGTGGCCAGTGAAGGTAAGGGTACTACTGCCCCTGCTAACAGAGGAAAGCGCATTCTTGTGGTTGGTGACTCTCAGGTAAGATATATTGACCGTGCTTTTTGTAATAGGAATATGAAGATGAGAGATAGAGTGTGCTTCCCTGGAGCTGGTGTTGGGGACATAGTCAACAGGCTGGATAATATCATGTCAGGTAATGGGAACAAGCCCATTATCTGTCTCAGTGCTGGTGGAAATGATATTGGGAAGGGTAGGAGAGAAGAGCTGCTAGATAAGTACAGGTCAGCTATAGATTTCATTAAGTCTAAGGGAGGTGTCCCAATCATATGTAGCATCTTGCCTAGAAGGGGAGTAGGAAATGAATGGTTGCAATTGGTGTAAATTGCTGGCTAGACAGATACTGCAAGGAACTTGCAATCCCATTCATTGACAACTGGTATGCAAGGGATGGGGTACATCTCTCTGTATGTATGCAGGGATGGGGTACATCTCTCTGGGGCTGGGGTGGTAGCACTTGCAAACTCAATTGAGAAAGCCATTGGTGAAATGCCTATGATTTTAAACTGATAGAAGATAGAGGTATGGGTGTGTGTGGGAAACAAGCAGGTTACAACACTAGGATTGGAAACAGTAAATGTATAAAAGGCATTCAGCATGAAGTTATAAATAAAGACAATAGATCATGTCAACAAAGGGGGACAGCAGAGGGCAGCAAGGGACTAGCTCCCTTAAGGTTTACTATACTAATAGCAGGAGTGTAAGAAATAAGATAGATGAGCTAAGATTAATTGCAAATGCAAGAAACATAGATATTATTGCTATAACAGAGACCTGGCTCAATCTGAAAGATAGAGAGATGCTCTCTGAATGTCACATACAAGGCTATAAATTATTCCACACTGACAGGGTCAACAGGAAGGGCGGTGGAGTAGCGATGTATGTCAGAGACAATTTAAATTGTTGTGTTAGACAAGATATAAAATTAAAAGCGTCAGCCACTGAATCTGTTTGGTTACAGCTTCTCGAGGGCCTAGAAAAACTAATTTTGGGTGTGATTTACAGGGCCCCAAATCTTGATAGGGAGTGCAGTAAACTTCTATGGGACGAAATTCGTAAGGCATCTACATACGAAAATGTTGTGCTAATGGGAGATTTCAACTATAGACAGATTGACTGGAGCAATTTGACACGATCCAGGATTGTTTTTTAAAACAGTTTGTGACAGAGCCAACTAGGGGAAATAACCTCCTTGACTTGGTTCTTGCCAGTAGGGAAACACTAATTAATAATCTTGAGGTTAATGATGAGCTTGGGGAAAGTGATCACAAATCACTCAGTTTTAACATATCATGGAATTCCCTTAATAATGGCAATCAAGTCTCTGTCCCTGACTTTCGCTTGGCTGATTTCATAGGACTGAAAAATTACTAAGGTGGGCTGAACTGGAATGACCTGACTAAGGGTCAGGTAGGTGGTGATGGTTGCCGATATGACGCTTTCCAGGGCATAGTTCTAGCTGCTCGGTCAAATTATGTTCCAAATAAGGAAATCAGATAAAACAAAAATGATCCTAAATGGATGAATAATAGATTAAAATATCTGATTGGTCAAAAGAGATGCATATATAGGCAAATCAAAAGAGGAGAGGGGCAATTAAGAAATCGATATATTCAGTTAAAGAGAGAAATAAAAAAGGGAATTAGAAAAGCAAAACGAGATTATGAGGTTAAAGTTGCAAGAGAATCGAAGACTATCCCAAAATGATTCTTTCAGGTAAACAGAAGTAAGATCAGGGACAAGATTGCCCCACTCAAAAGTTCCTCGGGTCAGCTCACTGACAGTGATAAGGAAATGTGTAGAATTTTTAACACATACTTCCTCTCAGTTTTTACACAGGAGGATACCAGCGATATTCCAGAAACGATAAATTATGTAGAACAGGACGATAATAAACTGTGCACGATTCGGGTCACAAGTGACATGTTACTTAGCCAAATAGATAAATTAAAACCTTACAAATCCCCAGGCCCTGATGAACTGTATGCAAGGGTTCTAAAGGAATGTAAAGAGGAGCTTAGCAAACCTTTGGCTAATCTTTTCAACATATCACTACAAACTGGCATGGTGCCAGATAAGTGGAAAATGGCAAATGTGATACATATTTTCAAAGCAGGTGACAGGTCCTTAGCTTCGAACTATAGACCAATAAGCCTAACCTCCATAGTGGGAAAATTTATGGAATCAATAATTGCCGAGGCAGTTCGCAGCCACCTTGAAAAGCATAAATTAATCAACGAATCTCAGCATGGTTTTACAAAGGGGTGTTCCTGCCTTACGAATTTATTAACTTTTTTCACTGAGGTATTTGAGGAGGTAGATCATGGTAATGAATATGATATTGTGTATATGGACTTCAGTAAGGCTTTTGACAGGGTCCCACATTAGAGACTATTGAGGAAAATTAAGGCACATGGAATAGGAGGAGAAATTTTTTCCTGGATAGAGGAATGGTTGACAAATAGGCAGCAGAGAGATTGCATGAATGGGGAGAAATCAGAGTGGGGAAGCGTCACGAGCGGTGTTCCACAGGGGTCAGTGTTGGGCCTCCTGCTGTTCAGAATCTATATAAACGACATAGATGAGGGCATAAAGAGCGACATCAGCAAGTTTGCCGATGACACCAAAATAGGCCGTCGAATTCATTCTGACGAGGACATTAGAGCACTTCAGGAAGATTTGAATAGACTGATGCAGTGGTCGGAGAAGTGGCAGATGCAGTTTAATATAGACAAATGCAAAGTTCTAAATGTTGGACAGGACAATAACCATGCCACATATAAACTAAATAATGTAGATCTTAATATTACGGATTGCGAAAAAGATTTAGGAGTTCTGGTTAGCAGTAATCCGAAACCAAGACAAGAGTGCATAAGTGTTCGCAATAAAGCTAATAGAATCCTTGGCTTCATATCAAGAAGCATAAATAATAGGAGTCCTTAGGTTGTTCTTCAACTCCATACATCCTTATTTAGGCCTCATTTAGATTATGCTGCACAGTTTTGGTCACCTTATTACAGAATGGATATAAATGCTCTGGAAAATGTACAAAGGAGGATGACAAAGTTGATCCCATGTATCAGAAACCTTCCCTATGTCCTAGGATAGACTAAAGGCCCTGAATCTGCACTCTCTAGAAAGACGTAGAATTAGGGGGGATATGATTGAGGTGTATAAATGGAAGACAGGAATAAATAAAGGGGATGTAAATAGTGTGCTGAAAATATCTAGCCTAGACAGGACTCGCAGCAATAATTTTAAGTTGGAAAAATTCAGATTCAGGAAGGATATAGGAAAGTACTGGTTTGGTAATAGAGTTGTGGATGAGTGGAACAAACTCCCAAGTACAGTTATAGAGGCCAGAATGTTGTGTAGCTTTAAAAATAGGTTGGATAAATACATGAGTGGATGTGGGTGGGTGTGAGTTGGACCTGATAGCTTGTGCTACCAGGTCGGTTGCCGTGTTCCTCCCTTCAGTCAATGTGACCAGACATAAGAACATAAGAACATAAGAAAGGAGGAACACTGCAGCAGGCCTGTTGGCCCATACTAGGCAGGTCCTTTACAGGTAAGACACATGCAACAGTTAGGTATCTTTATTTCGAAACGTTTCGCCTACACAGTAGGCTTCATCAGTCGAGTACAGAAAAGTTGATAGAAGCAGAAGATACTTGAAGACGATGTAATCAGTCCATCACCCTTAAAGTTTTGAGGTGGTCAGTCCCTCAGTCTGGAGAAGAGCATTGTTCCGTTGTCTGACAACGGAACATCGCAAGATTGAGACCCGTGCCAGGACTACGGTCTTGGCGAACATTATACATACATACATACCTATGCTGTACATTCTACAAGATTGATGGACTGAACACATCGACTCCAGGCTGAGGGACTGATTACCTCATACTTGAGTGGTGACCTGTACTTAACTCAGTGGTGACCTGTACTTAACTCAGTGGTGACCTGTACTTAACTCAGTGGTGACCTGTACTTAACTCAGTGGTGACCTGTACTTAAGTCAGTGGTGACCTGTACTTAACTCAGTGGTGACCTGTACTTAACTCAGTGGTGACCTGTACTTAACTCAGTGGTGACCTGTACTTAACTCAGTGGTGACCTGTACTTAACTCAGTGGTGACCTGTACTTAACTCAGTGGTGACCTGTACTTAACTCAGTGGTGACCTGTACTTAACTCAGTGGTGACCTGTACTTAACTCAGTGGTGACCTGTACTTAACTCTGTGAAGAAGTGTCTTGTTTGCTCCCGTGGACTGAACCAAGATGACCTCCATCGAGCAACTTTACCAGCAACTTAAGGAAGAATTGAGGGCAGCGAAGATGGAGATACGGCGATTGACCGAGGAAAACAAGAGGATTCGTAGTAGTCCTCCTGTTTCGAGTCCTCAGGTCAAGAAGGGATCGTGGTCAGTGGCTGGACAGCAGGGGACGACGAAGTTCACGATCAAGAAGACGAATGGAAAGCCAGAAACGATGAAGAAGAAAGAGACTGCTGTGGAAACTCCCGTGGAAACCTCCAACGCATTCTCGGTGCTACCCGACGAATGTGAGTCGACTACTGGGATCGTCACGACGAACGACAACAAGGAAGGTAAGAATATTGTTGTTGTTGGGGATAGCCAGGTTAGATACATGGATAGGGCATTCTGCTTGAAGGACAGGAGTAGGAGACAAAGGGTGTGCTTTCCTGGGGCTGGGATGGAGGACATTGTTAGCCGGCTTGACAACATCATGAACGGTAATGGGATCAATCCTATTATTTGCCTCAGTGCTGGAGGCAATGATGTAGGCAAGTGTAGAAGTGAGGATTTAGTTAGAAAGTTCAGGACAGCTATAGACATGATTAGGAAGAAGGAGGGGCGCCCTGTTATATGTGGCATTTTGCCAAGAAGAGGTGTTGGTAATGAATGGTTGTCCAGAGCAATTGGTATTAATTGTTGGCTGGATAAACACTGTAAGGATAATGCAGTACCATTCATTGACAACTGGGACAACTTCTATGGCCGAAATGACATGTATGCTAGGGATGGGGTTCACTTATCCAGGGTAGGTGTGGGTTTTCTTGCTAACTCAGTTGAGGGGGTTGTTAGGACTTTAAACTAGGATTAGTTAGAGGTATGGGTTTAGAAATGATTAATAATGAGTATGGATATATTGACTTATGCTCTGTTATTAAGAATCTTAATAGTAACTGTCATGGAGTAACTCTGGGTAATGATAATTTCAGAAATTGTGAAAAAACAAAGATGAATAGGAAAAATGTGCAGAAGAAAAAACATATGAATGTATTTTATGCTAACAGTCGAAGTGCAAGAAATAAAATTAATGAACTACGTTTGGTAGCATGTGCTGGGAACTTTGATATCATTGCATTAACTGAAACGTGGTATGATTTAAAAAGTCGGGATATGACTGCTGAGTGTAATATTCAGGGATTTAAGTTGTTCAATGTGGATAGATGTAATGGGAAGGGGGGAGGAGTTGCATTGTATGTTCGAGAAAATATTAATTGTTGCATAAAAACAGGTATAAAAATAGATGGAGCAGTAACAGAGTCTGTTTGGGTAGAGTTCGTGGAGGGTCAAGAAAAACTAATTCTAGGTGTAATATACCGATCTCCAGGCTTGGATCACGATATAGGGAGACTTCTTTGGGACGAAATTGTTAGGGCTTCTGGACACAGTAACATAGTCATAGTAGGGGACTTTAACTTTAGCCAAATTGACTGGAATTCTTTGACAGGTAATCTAGAGTCCAGTGACTTCATGGAAACAGTTCAGGACTGTTTTCTGAAACAGAGTGTAACTGAGCCTACCAGGGGTAATAATTTGCTAGACCTAGTCTTGTCAAATAAGGAAACACTCGTGAATAATCTGGAGATCACTGAAGAGCTTGGCGCAAGTGATCACAAATCCATCACTTTTAGCATTAATTGGGAATGCAAGAATAATGATAATACAGTAAAAATCCCTGATTTTCGTTCTGCCGATTATAATGGACTTAGGGAACATCTGTCTAATCTTGATTGGGGTTATCTAGCTAATGATTTTATTGACGATAATCATACTTATGAATATGAAGGGATCTGCTTTTATGATTGTTTTCTTAATAATGTACACAGTGCCCAGAGTATATACATTCCCCAGAGAGAAATTAGGTCTAATAATAACGATCCCAAATGGGTTAACAGGAGGCTAAAGCATCTATTAGGGGAGAAAAGGGGAATTTATAGGCGCATCAGAAGAGGAGAGGTTAACCTTACTGACCAATATGTTCAGCTTAAAAGAGAAGTAAAAAAGGCGATTAGAAAGGCTAAACGTGACTATGAAATTAGAGTTGCTAATGAATCAAAGACTAATCCAAAGGGGTTCTTTCAAGTGTATAGGACGAAGGTGAAGGAAAAAGTAGGACCTCTGAAATCTGGGAATGGACAGCTGACGGATAATGAACTGGAAATGTGTTCCTTATTTAATGACTATTTTTTGTCAGTTTTTACACAGGAAGATGTAAATGAGATTCCAGTAATTAACAATTATTTAGTTCCTGATGAATTTAAGTTAACTAATATTACTGTCACGAGGGACATGGTTATTAAACAGATAGACAAACTGAAACAAAATAAGTCCCCGGGACCCGATGAGTTGTTTTCAAGGGTACTTAAGGAATGCAAGATGGAGCTTAGTCAGCCATTAACGAGTGTATTCAATGCGTCCATCCTTACCAGTGTTGTGCCAGAGTTGTGGAAGATGGCTAATGTGGTTCCTATATTCAAATCAGGGGATAAGTCCACTCCTTCAAATTACCGTCCAATAAGCCTGACATCTATAGTGGGCAAGTTATTAGAATCAATTATAGCTGACATTATCAGAAGTCACCTTGAAGAGCATAACTTGATAAATGAATCTCAGCATGGATTCACGAGAGGTCGTTCCTGCCTGACAAACTTACTGACGTTCTTCAATAGAACATTTGAGGCAGTTGACAGTGATAAGGAATATGATATTGTTTATTTGGATTTTAGTAAAGCCTTCGACAGAGTACCTCACAAGAGACTCTTAAGAAAAGTGGCAGCTCATGGTATAGGATATAAAGTTCTAGCATGGATTGAGGCATGGCTTACCAATAGAAAGCAGAGAGTTACCATTAATGGAGTGAAATCTGAATGGGGATTAGTCACTAGTGGCGTTCCACAAGGATCAGTTTTAGGCCCTCTCCTGTTCATAATTTACATTAATGACCTTGATGAAGGGATTATTAGTGACATGAGTAAGTTTGCTGATGATACAAAGATAGGCCGTATAATTCACTCCGAGGAGGATATCAATGAACTCCAGGACGATTTGAACAAATTAATGTCTTGGTCTGAAAAATGGCAGATGAAGTTTAATGTGGATAAGTGCAAGGTACTTGCCCTTGGTAATGAAAATAACCCTCGAAGCTATAATCTAGGTGAAGTAGAGCTTGGTCATACAGAATGTGAAAAAGACTTGGGAGTCATGGTAAGCAGAAATCTAAAGCCAAGACAGCAGTGCCTTAGTGTGCGCAACAAGGCCAACAGATTACTTGGATTTATCTCAAGAAGTATAAGTAACAGAAGTCCAAAAGTTATTTTACAGCTCTATACATCACTAGTGAGGCCTCATTTAGATTATGCTGCTCAGTTTTGGTCCCCTTACTACAGGATGGACATAGACTCATTAGAGAACATACAGAGAAGAATGACTAAAATGATTTACTGTGTAAGGAACCTCCCGTATGAAGATAGACTTAAAGCCTTAAATCTCCACTCTCTGGAGAGGCGTAGAATAAGGGGAGATATCATTGAAGTGTATAAGTGGATGACGGGCATAAACAAGGGAGACATTAATAAAGTACTGAGGGTGTGGAAATAAATGGTATAAAATACCGACACAATGGCAATATAAACACAAATGCAGTATAATGTGATGAACATCAAAATGGTATAAAATACCGACAGGTTGGTAGGTAAGACACAAAGGCAACAGTTAGGCAACTTTATTCCGAAACGTTTCGCCTACACAGTAGGCTTCTTCAGTCGAATACAGAAAGTAGGCAGGAACAGTAGAGATGTGAAGACGATGTAATCAGTCCATCACCCTTGAAGTCGTAGAATTTGAGGTTGTCAGTCCCTCAGCCTGGAGAGTTCAGTTCCATAGTCAGGAACTATCTGAAGATCAAGCGACAGTGCGGAGACTTAAATACTGTCGGAAGGAGAGGTGCATAGTAGTAGTAGTAGTAGTGAGAATGTAGCCACATTCGCTTGATCTTCAGATAGTTCCTGACTATGGAACTGAACTCTCCAGGCTGAGGGACTGACAACCTCAAATTCTACGACTTCAAGAGTGATGGACTGATTACATCGTCTTTACATCTCTACTGTTCCTGCCTACTTTCTGTATTCGACTGAAGAAGCCTACTGTGTAGGCGAAACGTTTCGGAATAAAGTTGCCTAACTGTTGCCTTTGTGTCTTACCTACCAGTATAATGTGATCCTTTATTGACTACGTTTCGCCCACACAGTGGGCTTTTTCAAGTCACAAACAGAACTACCTGGGGTGGAAGGAACGCGAGTATTTATAGTCCGGCTGAGGTCAGGTGAAGAATGCTGCATCTGATGATGTACCGAGTGGGGTTATAGAGTCTAAAAACTTGGGTAGCTTAGAAATGAGATTGGATAAGTTTGTGAGCAGACCTTCTACAGTGTTCTTATGTGGGATAGCGATGAAGAAGTTTCTTGGCAAGTGGTTCAGCTATGTTATAGAAGCCACTATTCTGGTTGAAGTTGTCGGATATAGAAATAAGTGATGATTCCAGGATTCTTCGGTATTGAGTGTTGTCTTCTGTGGCGATAAGTCTTGAGTTTCTGTAGTTTATCAAGTGGTTGTGTGAATTACGGTGTTGTACGCAGGCATTCCTTGTGTCGTCAGATCTGCTTGCGTATTGGTGTTCTGAAATACGTGTTTGGAGGTCCCTTGATGTTTCGCCCACGTATAACTTGTTGCAGTCATTACAAGAAACTTCTTCATCGCTATCCCACATAAGAACACTGTAGAAGGTCTGCTCACAAACTTATCCAATCTCATTTCTAAGCTACCCAAGTTTTTAGACTCTATAACCCCACTCGGTACATCATCAGATGCAGCATTCTTCACCTGACCTCAGCCGGACTATAAATACTCGCGTTCCTTCCACCCCAGGTCATCAAGCGATCAAGCGACTTAGCTCGAGTGGTGACGTGTGCTTACCTAACACATCGACGATCTCGCCTCTCTCGAAATTACCCCGTGTTGAGTAGTGCTTTGAGTAGTGCTTGCTGGACCTTCGTCTTCCTCTCCACCATCAGGATTGGTGCGTCGGTGGTTGCCGACCGAAGGGCAGGAAGCCTCTTGCTGCCTGAATTCTCTTCGCCTGTTGACTGCACGCCATACAGCCAGTCTCGCCACCACTCAGGATATACAGTGCTCCATCAAGCTACAGTTCACCTCCTCAGTGTCCTGCGCCAGGCAAGTACGTGTGTCTACTTACACGTACTTGCCTAGCTGAGTACTCTCACTTTTTGGCCGATTGTCACCTCCAATTACATCTTTTCGTAATTAGACGATGCCTTCGTTGCCTTCCACCTCCCACCCCCCTTCCACTCTCCCCCAACCTCCCACACCTGCCTCTGCTTCTACTAAATCCAATTCCTTCTCGCTAAAACTCAAATTTTCTAATCCTGATGCCACTATCTGTCCGGAAAATTTATTATATCAGATCACTGGTGCACCTCAACTTAAAGTCTTCAAAACCAACTCAGGCTTCAAACTCCTTCTTGACAAACATTCCTACGAAGCGTACACCTCAAGCGATACCAGACAAAAACTTCTCAACGCAGGCTTCACCATTATTTGGACTCCTGAGCACCGTGCCAAAAGCACAGTCATTGCTAAACACGTAGACTACTCTCTCCTGACAGCCTATGACACAGACAAAGAAGACTTAATAAAAGATATCAGTACTAAGAACAAAGTCTCTGTTGACGATATTTACAGACCAGAAAACTCTACCATTCTCAAAATACGCTGTTCTACTCCTGCTGACGCCTCTACACTCTTCAGTCAAGGAATCTTTGCCAAGACCATCCGCATTCCTCCAAACGCTCTCTTCACTCCGAACTTCCACCCAATCACACAATGTCTTAAATGCTACAAATTCGGCCACGACAAAAACACATGCACATCTACACAAGTCTGCTCCAGATGTTCAGCAACTGGCCACTTCTGGAATACTTGCAACCTCCCCCTTAAATGTTCTAACTGCGGCGGGTCACACACTGCAGTTGCAAATTCCTGCCCTTCTAGAAAGCACATTCTTTCCTCCCTCAGAGCAAGCCAACCTCCCTCCCTCCCCAACCCCTTCCCTGCTCCTCCCTCCCCTTCCTTACCTCCCTCCCCTTCCACACCTCCCTCCCCTACCCCCAATGCCTGGGCCTCCCCACGCACTTGGTCTACCTCTTCTACTCTACACACATCAAACACCAACACACAGACTACAAGCACTTCTCCTTCTACACCCACACTAGACTACAAAACTAACTGTCAACTTGCCACTGCTGCCCACTCTGCGATGGTAATCTCACAAGCTTACCAATCTTACTACTCACATGTCCTTAACCTAATCTTGTCTGCTAACAATCTTCCCTCTTTAATTATCCCTCCTTCCTGCTTCTCTTCCAAGCCTCCTACAACCTCTCCCTCCTTCCTCTCTCCCACCCCCCCACTTCCTACTCCCACCAGCTCTCCTCCTCCACTACCTCTCTTCACTACTTCTACACCTCCCACCAACACCCCTACTGCTACTGCTACGACCACCCCTCCCCCCACTTCCTTACCCACCTCATCCCCTTCCAAAGCTTCCACTTCCTCACAGCTTACCAAAACTTCCACTTCCTCTGCATCCACCTTCGCCCACTCCACCACAACCAAAACCTCATCCAGGTCCAACTCCACCTCCTCCAGACAAAATCCACTCAAACCTAAACCTACCCCAACTTCTAACGGACAGACCAAAGAACATAAAAACAGATCCATCTCTTCCTCCCCCTCCAGGAAACGGGTCCGTAGCACCTACAAACACACATCCACTGATGGCACCACTATCACGGGCTTTAATCCAAACTCCTCCCCCGACATTAACTTTGCTAAGACGAAACCATTAAATCACGTTTAAGGCGATTCAGTTCAACGTACGTTCTTACTTTACAATTAGACACCTACTGGCCGAGCTCCTTGAAGCAGAGAGGCCAGATATTGTTTTGCTAAACAGTACCTGCCTCAAAGCCCCTCAATGTATCCGCCATTATGGTTATACTGCACTACAGTCCCCCTATGATCCCCACGATGGGGTTGCCCTCCTTGTCAATTCCAACATAAAACATGAATTTCTCCCAATCCCTTTTATTCACCAACACTGTCTTGCGGTCAGAATACACACCCACCTTGGCCCCTTTATCTTTTTCACCACCTATGCTCGCCCAAACACTACTCTCAACATACACGACCTCTCCTTAGTCTTCAACTACACCAACACACAAACTTACCTACTAGCTGACATGAATGCCAAACACACTGCCTTTCATCACACCAGTAACAACCAACTTGGTCACCAATTACTCAACTTCACAAACCATAAACACCTAATTCATCTTGGCCCAGACTTCAATACCTTCTTCAACCACACGGGCCAAGGCAAACCAGACATCATTCTGGCAAACCGAGCCAGCTCTCTATTTCAACATTACATCTCACCTGGCCCTATTACAGGCTCTGATCACATCCCAGTCATCTTACACATCTCCTCCAACCCTATCCTCATTCCAACCACAGCTTCATTCTCCTACAAGAACGCTGACTGGGATGCTTTCAAACAACACATAGACAATATTAACCTCACCTATGACTACAACAACAAACCTATCTCTGACATCGATACTCAACTTGATCTCATCCAGGACACCATTACACAAGCAGCCAACATCGCAATACCAAAGAAAACTCACACCACTCGTTATTCCTTCAAACCGTCACTCAGAACAAGAAGACTAATTATCTGCTACCACAACCGCTTCCTGTACAACACACATAGATTTAATCAAGTCCGATTAGATCTCACTTACCTTAGAAACAACATTTTACACAGCCTAGACCAAGACCACAACAATCACTGGTCACGACTAATACAACAAGCGGACAGGCAGCGTGTTAAAAACACTAAAGCCTTCTGGAACTTTATCAAAAAAATCAGAGGCACTACTCCCACCAACAAATTCAAACACATCACCCACAACAACACACACATCTCAGACCCACAGGCTGCTACCAACATCTTCAAACACATCTGGGAGAACATCTTCCACGCTCACCCACCTCACCCTAACGTTATTCAACACATTCAGAACATGTAATAAAGTTGGTAGAATTACCGACAATATGTAAAGTAAAAGGACACAAGTGCAACTAATGTGACATTTATTGTGGCAACGTTTCGCTCTCCAGGAGCTTTATCAAGCCATTACAAACAATACATGGACACAGAGGGTATATAAAGGCTCAGAGTGAGGTGAATACTAGTGAGGTACCATTCACAAAGTAGACAACAACCTAAGATTTCAAGTTTATCGGAAACCCACCAATAAAAATGATCTCACACACTTCTATTCCAGTCAAGATACCAAGACCAAAAGAGGCATCATCATCGGGTTTTTCCTAAGAGCATACCGAATTTGTAGTCCTGAGTTTCTTGACGAGGAATGTACTTACATTCACCAAACATTTACTGAGTTACAATTTCCTTCTTTTTTCATCAAAGACTGCAAGAAAAGAGCTCTTCAGATCATCAATTCTCCACGCATCAACGCCGCTCCCAACAAAGTTATAATTCTTCCCAACAGCCAGGTTGCACTAAACGTCTCAAAAGTACTTTCACAAGCTAACACCAGAGTCGCCATCGCTTCTACCACTTCAATAAAGGATCTAACCAGGACAAAACCCAAGCACCACGAACCAGTCAATGCAGGAGTTTACACTATACCCTGTGGAGGCTGTGACAAGATCTACGTAGGTGAAACAGCAAGAAACCTCGACACCCGCCTCAATGAACACATATACGCATGTAGGAACGACAACTTAAACAACGCCTGTGTACAACACCGAAATTCCACCAATCATCTTATGAAATTCAGAGACGCCCAATTAGTGATAAAAGAAACTAATTTCCGCACACGCAAGTGCCTTGAATCAGCACTGATCGCTGTTTCGAATACAATTAAACAAAACAACGGCAGCTTCACCATCTCCGAAGTCTTAGCAAGAATCCTCCTGAAAACAGTAAACCCTGCCATCACATAGTCTCTCCTGTTATACTACACAAAGCACAGAGAGTGAACACTGAAACAACCTGCCTCATTCCAGTTTATATTTGTCCAACCTATTTTTATGTTACCCAAGTAATAGCTTTTATATCCTTTTACATGTACGAATTAATTGATTTTGTCACTACCACTACTACTACTACTACTACCACTAGTGAACATCGAAATGGTACCTCACTAGTATTCACCTCACTCTGAGCCTTTATATACCCTCTGTGTCCATGTATTGTTTGTAATGGCTTGATAAAGCTCCTGGAGAGCGAAACGTTGCCACAATAAATGTCACATTAGTTGCACTTGTGTCCTTTTACTTTACATTCAGAACATAGAACACTGGAACACTGCACACACACAAGAAACAACACCAGACAGCCACATACATCTAGACACTCTTACCTCCTCCCAAGAACTCGACACTCCTTTCACCAACACAGACATTAAAACTCTCCTCAGACACCTTCCTCCAAAGGCTCCTGGTGCCTCTGGCCTAAACCATATTATCCTGAAACACCTTCCTGACTCTATCATTACTGCCTACACAAACCTCCTCAATGCCTCCCTTGCCTCTGGATACTTCCCTTCCCTCTTCAAAGCTGCTACTGCTATCCTCCTTCCTAAACCCAATAAAGACCACTCTGACCCTAGAAACTATCGCCCTATCAGCCTCCTCGAAACTTTAGGAAAACTCTTTGAAAAACTCATTAATCATCGCCTTCGCAGATACCTGGAACATAATTCTCTACTTTCAGATGGCCAGTTTGGCTTCAGAACACACAGATCCACACAGGATGCCATTAACATCATTCTCAACTACATCCACATAAACACAAAACAAAGAAACAGGACAGCCCTGGTTGCAAAAGACGTTGAAAAAGCTTTTGACACTGTGTGGCACGAGGGGCTCAAGTACAAACTCTGCACTAACTTCAACCTGCCTCTCAATACTCGTAAACTCCTCTGCAACTTCCTAGACGGCCGTACCATGAGAATCAAATTCCAAGGCTGTTACTCTGACTACTTCACACTAAATGCTGGAGTACCCCAGGGATCTGTCCTTTCCCCTACCCTCTACATTTTATACACTAACGACATTCCAACACCTATAGACGACATTACACAACTTATCACTCATGCCAATATAGATACACTCACACACAAAACACAAAATGAGGTTGACAGGATAGCCATCTGGGAACAAAAATGGAGGATCAAAACCAATGCAGCAAAATCCAGCATTACGTATTTTAACTACAGGAAACGTGATCTTCCATTACCTGTCGAACTCAGAACAGCTGACACCCGCACTTACTTCCCTATCACACAATCTGTCACTGTCCTTGGCGTTAATCTTGACTACCTTCTTCGTTTACACGGACACATTCACTCAAGGCATGCAATAGCTAGTAAGGCCCTTGCGGGCCTCTACAAGCTGAAACATGCCTCTCAACGCACCAAACTACACCTCTACAAATCCCTAATACGTCCTCTGATAACTTACTCTCCTCTAGCCCTCTCTCTTGCAGCAAAAACAAACTTACTTAAACTGCAGCGTGTCCAGAACAAGGCGCTGCGCTGGGTGCTTGATGTCAGATGGGAGGACTTCGCCACAAGCGAGTCTCTCCATGCCCAGTTAGACGTCCCAGATGAGAGTAAGACACATGTGCAACATCTGGGTATCTTTATTGTAGACGTTTCGCCATCCAGTGGCTTTATCAATACAAATTCCAGGACATAACTTGAAGACAGTAGAACTATGTACAGAAGATGAGGTAATCAGTCCCTCAACCTAGGAGTAGGTGCGAACAGCACCATAGTCGTGGAGATTCTGAAGCAGAAGAACGAACGAACGAACGAAAGTTCAGGTAAGATCCCAAATGGGATGAGCGGGGAAGGCGGGACAGACGAAGAATAGTGCTGGAGAGGAGTGTTCTTAGTAGTAGAAATAGAGCCAGGGCTTAACCCAGCAGCTAAGTCGATCGTGGGACAGACATTGAGAACACACATAGCAGGCTCTTCTGTTGGGACTCCGGTGGGTGAGTGGGGAAGTGTGGACAGACGACGAACATTCGTGAGAGGAAGGTCTTGAGTTGTCGAATAAAGAGCCAGGGCTAAACCCAGCTGCGTGGCACTGCGAGGCAGTGTAGAGAGGGCATGTTGAGGACATAGAGGAGAGAGCAGACTGCAGACAGTGCTTGCTGACTGATATGCTTCAGGCTGAGGTGAAGAGCTGGTTTGGACGTCAGGTGTTGGGAAGGGTGTTGTGTGTTTGGCTACACTTCGCTGGTGATGGAGCCACTCTTGAGTCTTTTGAAGTCTCTCTTGGACATGTGGAATAGTTGCATTCTGAGGTTGGAGCAGTTCAGATTCGTCACGAGGTAAGATAGTGCGTTTTCAAAAGGAATTTGGTGAGGTTTGGTGCAGGTGTACTTAACAGCTCCTTCTTTCATTAAGTGGAGCATATCAGCTGCGCTCATTTCGGTTGGGAGGTTGGGGGTGGTGTAGAAGGTTAGAGACCCATTAAAGGCTTGGCTTAGGTAACGGTTGCGTGTGGTTTCTTCTTCGACTACTACTTCGTCGTTGTCCGAGGGTTGTTCATAATGTTCTGGTACTATTTCGTCTTCTGTGACTGTGTTGAGAGGAGGCAGGGAGTGTTGGTCGGTTGTGATTTGTTGGGCTGGTGGTGGGTGGTGAGAGGTGGCAGTAGACGGTGGTGTTGGTTCTGGAGTAGAGTCTTGGTCAGAGATACGAGTAGGACCAGGGGTTGAGGTGAAGTTAACAATATCTGGAATTAGCTTGAGGAGGTCTTGTGATGGAGGCGAGTCTGGAAAGTTGAAGTTTGGCATGTTGTTTAGGCGAAACAGTTCATTGATTGTCGTGTTGAATGAGCCAGGGTTTGCAGCATTATTAAGGTGTGCATACATCATACAGTATAGCACCTTGGATGGAACAGCGTCAGGAAGAGCAAGGAGGGACTGGCTGGGTGGAGATGATTGTTGTGTAGCTTGAAGGAGTTCGGTGGTATCTGATTGAATTTTTGCAATGGCGGCGTATGTTGGCGATTTAGGGTTGTTCTTCTTGGTTTCTTCAATGATTTTCTTAGACAGGACTTCTTTACGTAGAGGGCATTTTGCTGCAAGGGTGTGGTGAGTACCCTTGCAGTTGAGGCAGGTAGGAGAGGTAGTGGTAGTAGAACATTCCTTGAAGTCATGGCCGTCTTTACCGCAGTTTGTGCAGTACTTTTTCCCTTTCAGAGGACAGTCAGGCGTTGAGTGGTGATAGGAGTAGCAGGTCCAGCATGGCGAGATGTGGGCGAAACGTTCGGGTTCTATGTGACTTGGATGGATATGATAGTAGGAGATAGCTAGGCCGTCAGACAGTGCTCTAGTAGCCATCTCGATGTTGGAGAAGGTTAGCTTAATCATTGTAGAGGCGTTGGGGATTTTGGTGATATGTTCAATCGACGCCCAGGTATTTTGTTCCTCGATAGAGGTCTTGAGATCCTCAGTCGATAAAGAAGTGACGAGTTTGTCCAGCCGTTTGACGAAAACGGAACGTTTCGCCAGCAAAAAAGGTGAAGGGGAGATGGTGAACTGTCGGTCTCTGAGGGTTTTCATAGAAGTGTCGGCGATCAGCTTTGAGGCTTCATAATCGTCAGTACAGACGACGATGAATGAGTCTTTCGTCGAGTGGATGGCTGTAAATTTAACCTGTAGGCAAGTCTTTACAACGGCAGCAAGGGCAAGTTTAGTAGAGTCATTTATTACTCCACTGTTGGGTTTGATCCTTACACGGTTTGCAAGCATCATGAAGGAGTAAGTCAGGCGCTGGTACGATGACTATAGGTTCCCCTCCCCGACGGGGATCGAAGGAACACTTCTTGAGGTGAGGAGCGACTGTGTCTTACGATGATGTGTTTGGAGTGAAGCAGAAGAAAGAATCCTGGCGCTTATATAGTAACGTCAGGTGAAGCAGACGAGGGCAAATTCACTGGTGGGCGGGATTCCCCAGTGGAAGTAGGTCCTTCCCAAAGAGATGGGTTAGTTGTAGTAGTAGTTGTCGTAGTTGTGAAGGTTATGTACATGTCCTCAGAATTAAGATTCCATGATGTTGCAGTGTCTGACAAGTTGTGTACGAATGGTATATAATACCGACAAGATGAGAGTAAGACACATGTGCAACATCTGGGTATCTTTATTGTAGACGTTTCGCCATCCAGTGGCTTTATCAATACAAATTCCAGGACATAACTTGAAGACAGTAGAACTATGTACAGAAGATGAGGTAATCAGTCCCTCAACCTAGGAGTAGGTGCGAACAGCACCATAGTCGTGGAGATTCTGAAGCAGAAGAAAGAATCCTGGCGCTTATATAGTAACGTCAGGTGAAGCAGACGAGGGCAAATTCACTGGTGGGCGGGATTCCCCACATAAGAACATAAGAACATAAGAAAGGAGGAACACTGCAGAAGGCCTGTTGGCCCATACTAGGCAGGTCCTTTACAATTCATCCCACTAACAAAACATTTGCCCATCCCAATTTTCAATGCCACCCAAGAAACAAGCTCCGATGTGCAAGTCCCACTCAAATCCAACCCCTCCCACTCATGTACTTATCCAACCTAAATTTGAAACTACCCAAAGTCCTAGCCTCAATAACCCAACTAGGTAGACTGTTCCACTCATCAACTACCCTATTTCCAAACCAATACTTTCCTATGTCCTTTCTAAATCTAAACTTATCTAATTTAAATCCATTACTGCGGGTTCTCTCTTGGAGAGATATCCTCAAGACCTTGTTAATATCCCCCCTATTAATACCTATCTTCCACTTATACACTTCGATCAGGTCTCCCCTCATTCTTCGTCTAACAAGTGAATGTAACTTAAGAGTCTTCAATCTTTCTTCATAAGGAAGATTTCTAATGCTATGTATTAATTTAGTCATCCTACGCTGAATGTTTTCTAACGAATTTATGTCCATTCTGTAATATGGAGACCAGAATTGAGCTGCATAATCTAGGTGAGGCCTTACTAATGATGTATAAAGCTGCAGTATGACCTCTGGACTTCTGTTGCTTACACTTCTTGATATAAATCCCAGTAATCTATTTGCCTTATTACGTACGCTTAGGCATTGCTGTCTTGGTTTAAGGTTGCTGCTTACCATAACCCCCAAGTCCTTTTCGCAATCTGTATGGCTAAGTTCTACATTATTTAACTTATAAGTGCTAGGGTTATAGACACTCCCGAGCTTCAGAACCTTGCATTTATCCACATTGAACTGCATCTGCCACTTTTCTGACCAAGAGTAGAGTTTGTCTAAATCCTCCTGAAGTTCCCTAACATCTACGTTTGAATCAATTATCCTACCTATCTTCGTGTCATCGGCGAATTTGCTCATATCACTAGCAATTCCTTCATCAAGATCATTGATATATATTATAAACAACAACGGGCCCAAGACTGATCCCTGTGGAACGCCACTTGTTACTGATCCCCACTCGGATTTAACCCCATTTATGGACACTCTCTGCTTCCTGTCTGTGAGCCATGACTCGATCCACGAGAGCACCCTCCCCCCAATGCCATGAGCTGCTACTTTCTTCAACAGTCTTTGGTGCGGAACTCTATCAAATGCCTTACTAAAATCTAAGTAAACAATATCAAATTCTTTATCGTGGTCAACAGCCTCAAAAGCTTTACTGAAGAAAGTTAATAAATTAGTTAGACAAGACCGGCCTCTTGTGAATCCATGCTGAGTATCATTAATCAAGCTATGCTTATCGAGATGGCTTCTTATAATCTCAGCTATAATTGACTCTAGCAACTTGCCTACAATTGAGGTCAGGCTTATTGGGCGGTAATTTGACGGTAACGACTTGTCCCCTGTTTTAAAAATAGGAATTACATTAGCCATCTTCCACATATCAGACACTACACCTGTTTGAAGAGATAAATTAAAAATATTAGTTAATGGTTCACAGACTTCCATTTTGCATTCCTTAAGAACCCTTGAAAAAACCTCATCAGGACCCGGTGACTTATTTTGCTTCAGTCGGTCTATCTGCTTCACAACCATTTCACTAGTGACTGTGATGTTACATAATTTATCTTCTTCTGATCCACTATAAAAATTAATTACCGGGATATTATTAGTGTCTTCCTGTGTAAAAACCGAGAGAAAATAATTATTTAAAATCGAGCACATTTCATTCTCTTTGTCAGTAAGATGCCCATAGTTATTTTTAAGGGGACCTATCTTATCTCTGACTTTTGTTCTATATACCTGGAAAAAACTTTTTGGATTAGTTTTAGAATCCCTAGCAACTTTAATTTCATAGTCCCTTTTAGCTTTTCTTATCCCCTTTTTAATGTCCCTCTTAATGTCAATATACTGATTCATAAGATGACCCTCGCCTCTTTTGATACGCCTATAAATTCCTTTCTTATGCCCTAGTAGATATTTCAGCCTATTATTCATCCATTTAGGGTCATTTCTATTTGATCTAATTTCCTTATAAGGGATAAACGTTCTTTGAGCAGCATGTATTGTGTTCAGAAAACTGTCATATTGATAGCTCTCTTCGTTACCCCAGTCAACAGATGATAAGTGTTCTCTAAGCCCATCGTAATCTGCTAAGCGAAAATCTGGGACTGTTACTGAGTTATCCCTACTATCATACTTCCATTCAATTCTAAATGTAATTGATTTGTGGTCGCTAGCACCCAGTTCCTCTGAAACTTCTAAATTATTAACAAGGGATTCATTGTTTGCCAGAACTAAGTCAAGCAGGTTATTTCCCCTTGTAGGTTCTGTCACAAACTGCTTCAAAAAACAATCCTGAACTACTTCTAAGAAATCGTATGATTCTAAATTCCCAGTCAAGAAATTCCAATCAATATGACTAAAGTTAAAGTCTCCTAGAATTACTACATTATCGTGCCTTGTGGCCCTAACAATTTCCTCCCATAGTAGTCTCCCTTGGTCCCTATCTAAATTTGGGGGACGGTATATCACACCTAAAATTAATTTTTCATGCCCCTCTGAAAATTCTATCCAAACAGACTCTGTATGTGTTACTTCAGACTTAATACCCGTTTTTATGCAACAGTTCAAGCGATCTCGGACATACAATGCCACCCCACCCCCCTTCCCGATACTTCTATCTACTTGGAACAATTTAAAACCCTGAATGTGACATTCTGCAGGCATGTCCCGACTTTTTGAATTAAACCACGTCTCAGTAATGGCAAATACATCTATGTTACCTGCACTAGCAACTAGTCTCAACTCGCCCATCTTATTCCTAGCACTGCGACTATTTGTGTAATAAACTTTTAATGACCCTCCTCTCTCTTTACCCTTCCTGCTTTTTTCTATTATTCCACTAAACCTATTACTGTCCTTGTCAATTAGTGCCACTGGCTTTCCAATATCCACCTCATTTTGCCTATTACTAGTTCTCCTAGTACTCATATTACTACCCTGCGACTTCACAGTTTTCCTGCAAAAACCCATACCTCTAACTAATCCTAGTTTAAAGTCCTAACAACCCCCTCAACTGAGTTAGCAAGAAAACCCACACCTGCCCTGGATAAGTGAACCCCATCCCTGGCATACATGTCATTTCGGCCATAGAAGTTGTCCCAGTTGTCAATGAATGGTACTGCATTATCCTTACAGTGTTTATCCAGCCAACAATTAATACCAATTGCTCTGGACAACCATTCATTACCAACACCTCTTCTTGGCAAAATGCCACATATAACAGGGCGCCCCCCCTTCTTCCTAATCATGTCTATAGCTGTCCTGAACTTTCTAACTAAATCCTCACTTCTACGCTTGCCAACATCATTGCCTCCAGCACTGAGGCAAATAATAGGATTGATCCCATTACCGTTCATGATGTTGTCAAGCCGGCTAACAATGTCCTCCATCCCAGCCCCAGGAAAGCATACCCTTTGTCTCCTACTCCTGTCCTTCAAGCAGAATGCCCTATCCATGTATCTAACCTGGCTATCCCCAACAACAACAATATTCTTACCTTCCTTGTTGTCGTTCGTCGTGACGATCCCAGTAGTAGACTCACATTCGTCGGGTAGCACCGAGAATGCGTTGGAGGTTTCCACGGGAGTTTCCACAGCAGTCTCTTTCTTCTTCATCGTTTCTGGCTTTCCATTCGTCTTCTTGATCGTCAACTTCGTCGTCCCCTGCTGTCCAACCACTGACCACGATCCCTTCTTGACCTGAGGACTCGAAACAGGAGGACTACTACGAATCCTCTTGTTTTCTTCGGTCAGTCGCCGTATCTCCATCTTCGCTGCCCTCAATTCTTCCTTAAGTTGCTGGTAAAGTTGCTCGATGGAGGGCATCTTGGTTCAGTCCACGGGAGCAAACAAGACACTTCTTCACAGAGTTAAGTACAGCTAAGTCAGCACTCAAACGTACAGGTCACTTGAGGAAGAATGCACTCAAGAGCACATCAAACTGCAGGTCTTCACCCAGAGAAGACACTGCTGAGAAGAGATACATAGTCCTCCTCGCCAACTCCATTGCCAAACATGTTTCCAACATCTTTTCCAATACATCATTCCAAGTATCTACCTCCACAACCACGACCATCAAGGATATCACCAGTAGTAGACAGGACAAGCTTCCATCCTCTGCAGGGGTATACATAATCCCATGTAATGACTGCAACAAATTATACGTGGGCGAAACATCAAGAGACCTCCAAACACGTATTTCAGAACACCAATACGCAAGCAGGACTGACGATACACGGAATGCCTGTGTACAACATCGCAATTCACACAACCATTTAATTAACTACAGAAACTCAAGACTTATCGCCACAGAAGACAACACTCAATACCGAAGAATCCTGGAATCATCGCTTATCTCTATAACCAACAATTTCAACCAGAACAATGGCTGCTATAACATAGCTGAACCACTTTCCAAGAAACTTCTTCATCTCTATCCCACATAAGAACATAGAACACTGCAGAAGGTCTACTCACAACTTGTCCAATACCCCAGCCAAGCTACCCAAGACTCTATAACCCCACCCGGTAGACCATCAGATGCAGCATTCTCCACCTGACCTCAACATTCTGAACCTGACTATAAATACTCCCGTACCTTCCACCCCAGGTAGATCTGTTTGTGACTTGAAAAACCCCACTGTGTGGGCGAAACGTTGTCAATAAAGGATCACATTAAACTGCATATGTGTTTAGGTTTCCAAGTGTAGAGGAGAGACAGATCCTGGGAGATGTTAAGAGAGTGTGTAGGAACTTCTGAACCAAGTGAGAGAGTAATTGGGGTAAGGAACCTAAACGCTACAATAGGAGAAACATTCAAACATTCAAAGTTTGGGGTGCCGGGTGTAAATGATAATGGAGGCCCTTTGATCGAACTTTGTATAGAGAGGGGTTTGATTATAAGTAATACACATTTTAAGAAAAGAGGATAAATAAGTATATAAGATATGATGCAGGGAGTAGTGACAGTAGTTTGTCGGACTACGTATTGGTAAATAAAAGACGGTTGGGTAGACTTTCATTTAGTACAATATATATATATATATATATATATATATATATATATATATATATATATATATATATATATATATATATATATATATATATATATATATATATATATATATATAAATTTGTAGATGAATGGTTCAGAGAACCGACATGTTGATAAATTAGACACATGTGCAACTCTTGGGTATCTTCTATTCAAGATTGATGGACTGACCACATCGACTCAAGGTTGAGGGACTGATTACCTCATTCTCCTCCTGTTCTTCAAGATTCTCTTTTGTATTTACTGATGAAGCCACTGTGTGGCGAAACGTTTCCTCAATAAAGATACCCAAGAGTTGCACATGTGTCTAATTTATCATTATATATATATATATATATATATATATATATATATATATATATATATATATATATATATATATATATATATATATATATATATATATATATATATATATATATATATAAATAATCATTTTTGTTGCTTAATATTAAATTACTGTAAACATATCTAAAATACATTTAGATGGATTAGGTTAAATTAAATTGCGTTTGTTATAATAAGATTAGGTAAGTTTTCTAAGATTCTTTTAGTACAAAATTATTTTTTTTGTACTAAAAGAATCTTAGAAGACTTACCTAACCTTATTATAACAAACGCAATTTAATTTAATCTAATCCATCTAAATGTATTTTAGATATGTTTACAGTAATTTAATATTAAGCAACAAAAATGACATATATATATATATATATATATATATATATATATATATATATATATATATATATATATATATATATATATATATATATATATATATATATATATATATATATATATATATATATATGTCGTGCCGAATATGTTAAACTGGTCATTTAGCAAGAACTCATTTAAAATTAAATCCTTTCTGAAATTTTCTCTTATACGTCTAAAGATATATTTTTTTCATTAATGTTAATGTAAAAAAAATTAATTTTGCACTAAAAGAATCTTAGAAAACTTACCTGGCCTTATAATAACAAGAGCAATTTATTTTAGCCTAACCCAACTAAATATATTTTAAATACGTTTACAATAATTTAGTATTAAACAAACACAATCAAATATATTGTTTTTCGTTATGTTCAGAATGATTTTGGCGAAATTATTGCATACACAAATTTTCTTTTGTCCTTTATCGCAAGATGAGCGTTGCTATTTAAGCCAAGATCGCAAGTTCTGCCTATTCGGCACGACATATATGTGTATATATATATATATATATACATACATATATATATATATATATATATATATATATATATATATATATATATATATATATATATATATATATATATATACATATATATATATATATATATATATATATATATATATATATATATATATATATATATATATATATATATATATATATATATATATATATATATTTAATTATCACACTGGCCGATTCCCACCAAGGCAGGGTGGGCCGAAAAAGAAAAACTTTCACCATCATTCACTCCATCACTGTCTTGCCAGAAGGGTGCTTTACACTACAGTTTAAACTGCAACATTAACACCCCTCCTTCAGAGTGCAGGCACTGTACTTCCCATCTCCAGGACTCAAGTCCGGCCTGCCGGTTTCCCTGAGCCCCTTCATATATGTTACTTTGCTCACACTCCAACAGCACGTCAAGTATTAAAAACCATTTGTCTCCATTCACTCCTATCAAACACGCTCACGCATGCCTGCTGGAAGTCCAAACCCCTCGCACACAAAACCTCCTTTACCCCCTCCCTCCAACCTTTCCTAGGCCGACCCCTACCCCGCCTTCCTTCCACTACAGACTGATACACTCTTGAAGTCATTCTGTTTCGCTCCATTCTCTCTACATGTCCGAACCACTTCAACAACCCTTCCTCAGCCCTCTGGACAACAGTTTTGGTAATCCCGCACCTCCTGCTAACTTCCAAACAACGAATTCTCTGCATTATATTCACACCACACATTGCCTTCAGACATGACATCTCCACTGCCTCCAGCCTTCTCCTCGCTGCAACATTCATCACCCATGCTTCACACCCATATAAGAGCATTCGTAAAACTATACTCTCATACATTCCCCTCTTTGCTTCCAAGGACAAAGTTCTTTGTCTCCACAGACTCCTAAGTGCACCACTCACCCTTTTCCCCTCATCAGTTCAATGATTCACCTCATCTTTCATAGACCCATCCGCTGACACGTCCACTCCCAAATATCTGAATACATTCACCTCCTCCATACTCTCTCCCTCCAATCTGATATTCAATCTTTCATCACATAATCTTTTTATCCTCATAACCTTACTCTTTCCTGTATTCACTTTTAATTTTCTTCTTTTGCATACCCTACCAAATTCATCAACCAATCTCTGCAACTTCTCTTCAGAATCTCCCAAGAGCACAGTGTCATCAGCAAAGAGCAACTGTGACAACTCCCACTTTATGTGTGATTCTTTATCTTTTAACTCCACGCCTCTTGCGAAAACCCTCGCATTTACTTCTCTTAGAACCCCATCTATAAATATATTAAAATGGTATAAAATACCGACAGGTTGTTAGGTAAGACACATATGCAACAGTTAGGTATCTTTATTTCGAAACGTTTCGCCTACACAGTAGGCTTCTTCAGTCGAGTACAGAAAAGTTGATAGAAGCAGAAGATACTTGAAGACGATGTAATCAGTCCATCACCCTTAAAGTTTTGAGGTGGTCAGTCCCTCAGTCTGGAGAAGAGCATTGTTCCATGGTATGAAACAATATGGAGATGAAGTGACAGGATGGAGCCTTATATAGCGCCAAGAGGTGAGACGTAGGTCACTAGGAGAGGTAAGAACTCAGATGTTGGGAGGACAGGTCCCTCTCAAATCCAGCCGTTCTCACTAGTAGAGGTTGTCGAAGTTGATTGTAGGTCTGTACCAAGATACCCTTGTGTTGCAGTGTCAGACAGATTGAACATTAAAATGGTATAAAATACCGACAGGTTGTTAGGTAAGACACATATGCAACAGTTAGGTATCTTTATTTCGAAACGTTTAGCCTACACAGTAGGCTTCTTCAGTCGAGTACAGAAAAGTTGATAGAAGCAGAAGATACTTGAAGACGATGTAATCAGTCCATCACCCTTAAAGTTTTGAGGTGGTCAGTCCCTCAGTCTGGAGAAGAGCATTGTTCCATGGTATGAAACAATATGGAGATGAAGTGACAGGATGGAGCCTTATATAGCGCCAAGAGGTGAGACGTAGGTCACTAGGAGAGGTAAGAACTCAGATGTTGGGAGGACAGGTCCCTCTCAAATCCAGCCGTTCTCACTAGTAGAGGTTGTCGAAGTTGATTGTAGGTCTGTACCAAGATACCCTTGTGTTGCAGTGTCAGACAGATTGAACATTAAAATGGTATAAAATACCGACAGGTTGTTAGGTAAGACACATATGCAACAGTTAGGTATCTTCACTTCGAAACGTTTCGCCTACACAGTAGGCTTCTTCAGTCGAGTACAGAAAAGTTGATAGAAGCTTGAAGACGAAACGTTTCGAAATAAAGATACCTAACTGTTGCATATGTGTCTTACCTAACAACCTGTCGGTATTTTATACCATTTTAATGTTCAATCTGTCTGACACTGCAACACAAGGGTATCTTGGTACAGACCTACAATCAACTTCGACAACCTCTACTAGTGAGAACGGCTGGATTTGAGAGGGACCTGTCCTCCCAACATCTGAGTTCTTACCTCTCCTAGTGACCTACGTCTCACCTCTTGGCGCTATATAAGGCTCCATCCTGTCACTTCATCTCCATATTGTTTCATACCATGGAACAATGCTCTTCTCCAGACTGAGGGACTGACCACCTCAAAACTTTAAGGGTGATGGATTGATTACATCGTCTTCAAGTATCTTCTGCTTCTATCAACTTTTCTGTACTCGACTGAAGAAGCCTACTGTGTAGGCGAAACGTTTCGAAATAAAGATACCTAACTGTTGCATATGTGTCTTACCTAACAAATATATTAAACAACCACGGTGACATCACACATCCTTGTCTAAGGCCTACTTTTACTGGGAAATAATTTCCATCTTTCCTACATACTCTAACTTGAGCCTCACTATCCTCGTAAAAACTCTTCACTGCTTTCAGTAACCTGCCTCCTATACCATACACCTGCAACATCTGCCACATTGCCCCCCTATCCACCCTGTCATACGCCTTTTCCAAATCCATAAATGCCACAAAGACCTCTTTAGCCTTATCTAAATACTGTTCAATTATATGTTTCACTGTAAACACCTGGTCCACACACCCCCTACCTTTCCTAAAGCCTCCTCGTTCATCTGCTATCCTATTCTCCGTCTTACTCTTAATTCTTTCAATAATAACTCTACCATACACTTTACCAGGTATAGTCAACAGACTTATCCCCCTATATTTTTTGCACTCTCTTTTGTCCCCTTTGCCTTTATACAAAGGAACTATGCATGCTCTCTGCCAATCCCTAGGTACCTTACCCTCATCCATACATTTATTAAATAATTGCACCAACCACTCCAAAACTATATCCCCTCCTGCTTTTAACATTTCTATCTTTATCCCATCAATCCCGGCTGCCTTACCCCCTTTCATTTTACCTACTGCCTCACGAACTTCCCCCACACTCACAACTGGCTCTTCCTCACTCCTACAAGATGTTATTCCTCGTTGCCCTGTACACGAAATCACAGCTTCCCTATGTTCATCAACATTTAAAAATTCCTCAAAATATTCCCTCCATCTTCCCAATACCTCTAACTTTCCTTTTAATAACTCTCCTCTCCTATTTTTAACTGACAAATCCATTTGTTCTCTAGGCTTCCTTAACTTGTTAATCTCACTCCAAAACTTTTCTTATTTTCAACAAAATTTGTTGATAACATCTCACCCACTTTCTCATTTGCTCTCTTTTCACATTGCTTCACCACTCTCTTAACCTCTCTCTTTTTCTCCATATACTCTTCCCTCCTTGCATCACTTCTACTTTGTAAAAACTTCTCATATGCTAACTTTTTCTCCCTTACTACTCTCTGTACTTCATCATTCCACAAATCTCTCCTCTTTCCTCCCCCACCCACTTTCCTGTAACCACAAACTTCTGCTGAACACTCTAACATTACATTACATTACCCCATACATCTTCGACCCCATTGCCTATGCTCTCATTAGCCCATCTATCCTCCAATAGCTGTTTATATCTTACCCTAACTGCCTCCTCTTTTAGTTTATAAACCTTTACCTCTCTCTTCCCTGATGCTTCTGTTCTCCTTGTATCCCATACAATATATATATATATATATATATATATATATATATATATATATATATATATATATATATATATATATATATATATATCAATAACAGCACTGCGCTAGCCAAGGATTCGAACCCATGTTGTACTGGCCTGCCTCATTGTATGCGAGAACCACATGACGCTTTAAACCACAGGACCACCCAACCCTACAAGAATGGCGCAGCCAGCACACAGCTAGCTGTTGGGACGCCATACGAGGGCATACGGATGTGTGTCATGAAGTTCTCGCTTACCATGAGGCAGGCCAGTACAACATGGGTTCGAATCCTTGGATAGCGCAGTGTTGTTATTGATATATATATATATATATATATATATATATATATATATATATATATATATATATATATATATATATAAATATATATATATATATATATATATATATATATATATATATATATATATATATATATATATATATATATATATATATATATATATATATATATATATATATTGTATGGGATACAAGGAGAATAGAAGCACCAGCATCAGAGAATAGGAGCTAATTGACCAGTTTTACATATTCGGCACGGCATATATATATATATATATATATATATATATATATATATATATATATATATATATATATATATATATATATATATATATATATATATATATATATATATAGTGCCGAATATGTAAAACTGGTCAATTAGCAAGAACTCATTTAAAATTAAGTCCTTTCTAAAATTTTCTCTTATACGTTTAGAGATATACATTTTTCATTAATGTTAATGTAAAAATTTATAATTTTGCATCAAAAGAATCTTAGAAAACTTACCTAACCTAATTATAACAAGAACAATTTATTTTAGCCTAACCCAACTAAATATATTTTCGATACGTTTACAATAATTTAATACTAAACAAACACAGTGAAATATATTTTTTTAGTTAGGTTCAGAATGATTTTGGCGAAATTATTGCATACACAAATTTTCACTCGTCTTATATGGCAAGATGAGCGTTGCTATTTAAGCCAAAATCGCAAGTTCTGCCTATTCGGCACGACATATATATATATATATATATATATATATATATATATATATATATATATATATATATATATATATATATATATATATATATATATATATATATATATATATATATGTATATATATATTTATAATTTATTTTAAGTAGTATGTATTAAAAAACTATAAATTAACCTACGCTATATGTAGCATAACTTAACAAAAAAAAAAAAATGCGGTAGTTTAAAGGACGTTAGATAAGGTTTTCAATTTAGTTTTAGATCGAAAATATAAATCTGTATACCAGTGTCATTTCAAAAAAATTACCTATCTTTCTGCATAAGAATCTTCTTGGCAAAGTTTATTGATAAGTGAGTTCAGCTTATTCGGCAAGTTCGGCTTGTTAGATACGACGGGGGAGGGGTAGTTGAATGATAGCTTTAGATGTTTCGTGTTGCAATCAACACATCATCTGGAGCCTGCAGTGTTACAGAAAAGAGAAGGCCCAAACAAACATTATCACAGGAAACTTCTTTGCTTGACTGAGGCAGAGACTGGAGGCAGGAAGTGCCTCCAGGCATACTGATACCCATTACCAGGAAGACTGAATATTATAGCATTAGAAGACAGCCAGCCCACAAGCACAGATATTACAGTAGTAACCTAACAAACCTGACATGATAATTATATAAATTTCAGTTAGACTACGGTATGATACAAATGGCTTTACATACTAAATATAGTGTGAGATGCCATGGGTAAATGATAATGAGGACCTTTGATTGTACTTTGTATAGACAGAGGTTTGTTAATATGCAATACATATTTCATGAAAAACAAATGATAAATAAGTATACGACACAATATGTAATGCGTAATGACAGATGTTTGTTGAACTATGTATTTGTAGATAAAGGATTGATGGATAGATCTCATGATTTGTATGTTTATAGAGGGAGCACAGATATATCAGATCACTTTTTAGTTATAGCTACAGTGAGAGCAAAATGTAGTTAAGATACATGGAAAATGGAAGCAGCAAAGTAAGAGACATATGAAGGTTCATAAGCTAAAGGAGGAGGCAGCTAGGGGAAGATATAAACAACTATTGTAGGGTATATGGGCTAGTGAGAGTCTAGGCAATGGAGTCGAAGATATATGGGGTAGGTTTAAGAATGTAGTATTAGAGTGTTCAGCAGAAGTTTGTAGTTACAGGAAAGTGGGTGTGGGAGGGAAGAAGAGCGATTGGTGGAATGATGTAAAGAGAGTAGTGAGAGAGAAAGAGTTAACATATGAGAGATTTTTCCAAAGCAGAAGCAAGGAGGGAGGAGTATATGGAGAGAAAAAGAGAGATTAAAATTTTGTTCAAAATAAAAAGTTTTGGATTGAGATTAATAAGTTGAGTAAGCCTAGGGAACAATTTAATTTGATAGTTAAAAAAAAGAGAGGAGAATTATTAAATAGAGAGTTAGAGGTATCAGGAAAATGGAGGAAAGATAAAGATAATGAAGCTGTGATTTCGTGTATAGAGCAAGGAGGAATAATATTTTGTAAGAATGATGAGCGAGATCTGAGTGTGGGGAAAGTTCGTAAGGCAGTGGGTAGAATGAAAGGGGGTAAGGCAGCTGGTACTGATGGGATCAAAATAGAAATCTTAAAAGCAAGTGGGGGATATAGTTTTGGAGTGGTTGGTGCTTTTCTTTTAATAAATGTATGGAAGAGGTTAAGGTACCTAAGGACTGGCAGAGAACATGCATAGTTCCTTAGTATAAAGGCAAAGGGGACAAAAGAGAATGCAAAACTTATAGAGGAATAAGTCTGTTGAGTATACCTGGTAAAGTATATGGTAGAGTTATTATTAAAAGAATTAAGGGTAAGACGGAGAATAGGATAGCAGATGAACAAGGAGGCTTTAGGAAGGGTAAAGGGTGTGTAGACCAAATGTTTACAGTGAAATATATAGGTGAACAATATTTAGATAAGGGTAAAGAGGGTTTTGTGTTATTTATATATTTGGAAAAAACGTAAGACAGAGTGGATAGGGGGGCAATGTTGCAAATGTTGCAAATGTATGGTATAGGAGGTAGGTTATTGAAAGCAGTGAAAAGTTTTTTACGAGGATAGTGAGGCTCAGGTTAGAGTATGTAGGAGAGAGGGAGATTATTTCCCAGTATAAGTAGGCCTTAGACAGGGATGTGTGATGTCACCATTGTTGTTCAGCATCTTTATGGATAGTGTTGTAAGAGAAGTGAGTGCTCGGGTGTTGGCAAGATGTTTGGGATTAAAAGATAAAGAATCTAACAGACACTAGGAGTTGTCACTGTGGATCTTTGCTGACGACACTGCTTTTGGGAGATTCTGAAAAGAAGGTGGATGAGTTTGGTAAGATATGTAAAAGAAGAAATTTTATAGTGAATACAGGAAAGAGTAAGGTAATGAGGATAACCAAAAAAAATAGGTTACGAAAAATTGCATATCAGGCTGGAGGGAGAGAATGTAGACGAGGTGAATATATTTAGATACTTAGGAGTGGACGTGTCGGCAGATGGGTCTACGAAAGATGACGTGAGTCATTGAACTGACGACGGTGGAAAGGTGAGTGGTGCACTGAGGAGTCTGTACAGACAAAGAACCTTGTTCATGGAAGCAAAGTGGGGAATGTATGAGCGTATAGTTTTACGAACGCTTTTATATGGGTGTGAAGCATGGGTGGTGAAGGTGAATGTTGCAACAACAAGAAGGCTGGAGGCAGTGGAGATGTCGTGTCTGAGGGCAATGTGTGGTGTGAATGTAGCACAGAATTCGTAGTTTGGAAATTAGGAGAAGTTCTGTGATTTCCAAATTTATTATCCAGAGGGCTGAAGAAGGGTTGATGAGGTGGTTCGTACATACATAGAGCACGGAACAAAATAGAATGCCTTCGTGAGTGTGTAAACCTGTAGTGGAGGGAAGGTGGGGGTAGAGGTCATCCTAGGGGGTTATGGAGGTTTTGTGTGAGAGAGGCTTGGGCTTCCAGCGGGCATGTGTGAGCATGTAAGATAAGAGCAAATGGAGACAAATGGTTTTTAGGACCTGATGTACTTTTGGAGTATGAGCAGTGTATTATTTATGAATGGATTCATGGAAGCATGCAGGCCGGACTTGAGTCCTGGAGATGAGATGTACAGTTCCTGCACTCTGAAGGATGGGTGTTAATGTTGTATTTCTATAACTGTAGTGTAAGCATGTCTCTTTCAAGACTGATAGAGTGAATGATGGTGAAAGTTTTTGTTTTTTGGACCACCCTACCTTGGAGTGAAATGGCCAATGTGTTTATAAAAATAGATAACCATGGAGGTATTTATTAGACAACCACTCTATAGTCTTGCTTGTCAATTTATCTTGTAAGATAGGACTTAATATCCAGTCTGATTCACTCAAATCAAACCTCTTACTCAGGGACATGGGAGTGCTTTCTGATTTGACCCAAAATTGTTATAAATTATGATAATTGTGTTCTGGAGATCTTAAATTAATCACAATATTTACTAGATCTAACCTACTTTGTTCCAGATTACCATAGGTCACCTCTGACAAATCAACTGCCTCTGGGTACCTGCAGTCTATATTTTGAAATCCTTGAATCAAGGCATAAGCATCGTCTTTCATCTGCCCTTAGAAATAAAATAATTTTGTGACATCTGCTAGGTCATTCCTCACATGTTCAGAAGCTGTATATACAGACCAGAATTACTCCAAAGTTGTCTCCTGGATTAAATGTTCTTTGAAATAACTCTGGGAGTTTGGGCAAAGACCTATCATGTACATAACTAGATTGGTCAACTGCAGCATTCACACATTTTAATTTATTTAATACCTCTCTTTTAAGTGATGGTATTTTCTCTTCCAGTTCATAATAATGATTAATTAACAATTCTCTTTCATTAGCATCTGTACAGTTGACTATTAGGTCTTCTTCATATTTTTCATAATAAGATTTATATTGCATATACGTGTTCTCTAACGATTCTAAATACAATTCTAAATTGACCTTATTCGTAACTATTTCTCACCAATTCCAAGTATTTATTATAAGCCCTGTTCACATGAGTTTTTTTTAGCATTCAATGATGTCTTTTTTGCTTTAATGCAGACGGATTTACCATTTGCATTAATTATTTTAATCTCATTCATGGCTCTTTTATGTATTATACTCAATTAACGAACACTGATTGTACAAATTAATACAATGAGACACTGGATATTATTATTACAATATACACCAAATATCCTATCCTAATATTTCCTGGCTTAGCAAATTAATTATAATAATTATTAGTATAATTAGAAAGAAGACACAATTGTCACTCTTAGCCCTAATTGGGCTTAACAAATTAATTATAACAGCAAATGCAATCCTAGCCTCGCTAGGCTTAGCAATTAATTTATATAATAATTATACCTCATTAATATTATAAATGTACAACAATTACAATTCTGGCCCCTCCTGGGCATGCATTTTCAGTTAACTGTGGCAACTATAATCCACTACACAAATATCACCAATTAGCATAAATATTTTCAATTATATGTGAAACCAACAATCCATGTCTGTCAATCATGTCACAATTATTAAATTAATTAATTTTTCACTGTTTGCATCCAGTTCAAAGGACCAAAGCTTATCGTATATGTGAAAAATTACCTGCATTTGGTTTACAGGTATTAAACTGAATTATTACATGCAAGTAATTTGGGTTAGGAGTAATTAAAAACAAATTCTAACTCACCCAGGTTAGTTACAAATCTGAGGTTAGTGGGACTTAGTCACAGTAGGTCACAAAACTGCCCCTCCAGAGACGCCCACCTTCATAAAACCACACTCACATCAATTAACTAAACCAGTAACACTGGAATTTAAATTTATGTGGACTGAATATGATTTTAGGACCTGACTGTTAGAAATGGTTAAGAGAAATATTTTTTTTCAGAGATTAGGAAAATTTTCCTCCTAACAGTGTCATTACAACAATAAATTTTATACACATTAACTTACCAATTGTCACAGGAAGACACCTATTGCTGGTGAAATACACCCTAACGTCTACTTGACACAAGGACCCTACACTGGCCAGCGAGAAATCTAAATGAAAGGGCTAATGGCATACATATTTGGATAAGTGATGGTGTCACCTCATTCATTTGCCAGGTACCACCCTATTATGATGGTTCTGTAAGTTTCCTGTCTCTATTCCTCAGCGGAGGACATCAATAATAGTTCCCATTACAAATTCAGGCCGATCCTCTCAATTATGACCCTGATGATGCTGGATTATTCCCCAAATATACAAAAAAAAAGTGTTCACAGATTAATTAATTGTGGTATATCTTGGTATTACACCCTCCTTCATATAAAATTTCTTGAAGGGTCAAATCAGCATCACATTTTTATATACACTTATTATCTTATTCAAATTTACACATAAATTTAGGAGAATTATAAAATTTTTCACACGCAGCACTAGTTTGGAACCCACACCTGGTCAATCACGTAAAGAAATTAGAGAAAGTGCAAAGATTTGCAAGACAAGTCCTGGAGCTAAGTGGCTTTTCCTTAACTCCAGGACAGGAAGGGTAGGGAGGTAGGGAGGAGATGATAATGACATATGGAATATCGAGAGGAATTTACAAGGTGGATAGGGACAGGATGTTTCAGAGATGGGACACAGCATCAAGAGGTCAAAATTGGAATCTGAAGGCTCAGATGAGTCAGAGGACTGTCAGGAAGTGCAATTGTCTGGAGAGTGATATAGTGGAGGCAGGATCCATACTTAGCTTTAAGAAGAGGTATGATAAGGCTCATTGATCAGGAAGAGAGAGGATTTAGTAGCGACTAGTGAAGAGGCGGGGTCAGGAGCTATGACTCGACCCTGCAACCACAATTAGTTGAATTATATGAGTACCCACAAGCAATTCTACTCCTTAGCAAAAGTCACCGACAAACAGTTACCCCTTTACTAACTCAGTTAATATCGTCAGCTAAGGCATGTTAATGCATGTGTAACAGTAGGACAAACATTCAGGAAACTGAGAACATGCTCGGAGGCACTGAGGCAGCAGAACTATTACAAGGAGGATCAAGTGGTTTTGAACGTTAAATAGTATTTAGAATGAACATTCTAACACATACGCACCCTCCAGGTGCAAAAAACACCCATTTGCTCGCGCACACTCATTTACTTTCACAAATATTTATATACATGCACTTGCTAGTGTGGCAGTAACGGCTAATGGCAGTGCTCATTGCATTTAGTGTTTTCGGCTGGTCTAGGAACTCGTCAGTGGTCTATATATATGCTATAGTTAGTGAATAATCTCATAAGCGTATAACTACGAACCCGTAGTTATACCCTGCTCTTCGTATCCTACAAGCCTACGAAGAACAAGGCCTAGTACCTCAGGCATCTGGTGTTGCCAGAAGTGGGTCGTACAGTAAATACAGTTAATAGCAGCAAAACATGGTTGTGATTAAACAACAGGAATATAAGTGCCATTATCTGGATAGTGATCGTCTAAATGCAGTGATAAAGATCTCTAGTGAGTGATCGGATAATGGAATAAAAAAAAAAAACACGAGTAGACAGACATCAGCCTCTGACAGTTGTTGCCAGAAATGCACTGTAAATACAGTTAGTATCAAAGAGTCAAGATTGTGATTATATAATAGAAAAAATGTGTGAATGTGTATAATGTAGTATGAATATCGCGATGTTGATGGAAATATTGTAGTGGCAAGACTGGAATGCGTGATATGAGTAAATAACAGCGTGTGAACATCTGCTCTGTACGGTATGATGTCAGATCATTAGGAGCTACCGCTAAGATCACAGCTATGCCTTCCACAGCTCAGTGCATGATACTAACCTGTATGTAAAAGATATTTTGATAGTTTTCGGTTTTCAGCGCCTCGCCTATAGCTGGCTGTGAAAGATCACAAGCCAGCAGTAACAACCTGCTTGATCAGACCCTGATTCACCGCGAGGCCTGGTCGTGGACCGGGCCACGGGGGCGTTGATCCCCGAAATACCCTCCGGGTAGACTCCAGGTAGTCTTACCAATGAGTGCCTGGGGATAAGTAGGCATGGCTTAGACAGAAGGTAATTAGTACCTCATTGGGACAAATTCTTAACTACACCGGCATTTGTTGTATCTACAGTTGTTTAAGTGGCCAGAAGGGCCCATATGGGTAGGCCAAAGTTACCAGTTGT